>NW_027361676.1:34720000-34950000 GCF_039654945.1 Dendrobates tinctorius
AAAGAATTGGCACAGCACGTGTAAAGTCTTGGAGATGGGAGTGGGAGGTTCTGATTATTGAGGATGCTAACCTCAGGTCATCAGCAGAGCGGAGGGCGCGGGTAGGGTGTTATACTGAAACAAGGGAGGAGATGTAGGGTGGTGCTGAGCCATGGAGGGCTTTGTGGGTGAGGGTAATAAGTTTATACTGAATTCTGGAGTGGATGGGTAGCCAGTGTAATGACTGGCACAAGGTAGAGGCATTGGTGTAACAATTGGCGAGGAATATGATCCTGGCTGCAGCATTCAAGACAGATTGGAGAGGAGAGAGTTTGGTAAGAGGGAGACCGATTAGAAGAGAGTTACAATAGTCGAGACAAGAATGAATAAGAGAAACAGTAAGAGTTTTTGCCGAGTCAAAAGTAAGAAAAGGTCAAAGTCTAGAAATTTTTTTGAGGTGCAGATGACAAGAGCGAGCCAGTGATCGAATGTTGGGGGCAAAGGAAAGCTCGGAGTCAAGTATGACCCCAAGACAGCGGGCATGTTGCTGGGGAGTAATAGTGGAACCACACACAGAAATGGCAATGTCGGATATAGGTACATTAGTAGAGGGAGGAAACACAAGGAGTTCAGTCTTTGACAGGTTCAGTTTCAGATATAGTGACTAAACATGTTGCATATAAAATACATTGCAGCAATACATATCTGTCAGGAAAAGCGTGTTCTGCACTTCCATCTTCTTACACAACACTCCCAGATCTAATAACGTAACTGTGAATACATTACTGGGTGGTGATGCATGATTTGCTACTCCTCATCACTGAATTAAATCATTTGCACAGAGACTATAGCAAGAAGCAGTCACTCTGCAAAAATTGAAATAAACTCTGACATCATGGTTCACTTATTATAGATCTAGTCTCAACCGGGGCACACAATGGACCAATTAATATTCATTGAAGTCTAAACCCCTCCGGTACTGAAGACTGACAAGAAGCTATTAATACCTGTATGCACTAAGAAAATAGGGCACTTAATAATTCAGTACTGAAACTCTGCTAAAATCTTGGAAAATCACATATCAGGAAAGAACAGCAAAATGGGAATGTGGACACATTATAAAAATGGGTAAAAACATTTAAAAAGTGTAGCTGGGAGTATGTGCATATAATGTTCATAGACACAATTCTTCTCCATATAGTTTTAATGAGGGCTCGTTCACAATGGCATATAACATAGCTGAGTGCTATAGGATGTTATATAGGATAGCAGTTGGCCCAATGTCATACTACGGGGCAGTGCAGATCTACAATTTTTTCTCATGTTGATTCGGCATGAGAAGAGAATGACAGCATGCTGTGGGTGCATCTCATGCGATAGAATTGGATCACACTAACGTGACACTCTTCTGACAGAATTTGATATGTCTGGGTGACATTAGCATAATCAACCCAATTCTCTGTGACCCCAGCCTAAGGCCGGGATCACACTGGCGATTTAAACGGCCGAGTTTCGCATGGTAATACATGGCGCTGCCGCCGGGACTCAGGAGCGGGCCCGCGGCCGCATAGCAATACATGGAGCTGCACGCCCCGCTCCTGAGTCCCGGCGGCAGCGCCGTGTATTACCATGCGAAACTCGGCCATTTAAATCGCCAGTGTGATCCCAGCCTTAGGATGAGGTTTCATGACGACAAAAAGCATGACAACAATTTTTTGACAAGTCGTGTGATGAAAAAATTGGAGCAACTTATCTGCGAATATTTTAGGACTCTGATTTTGCAGTAAATAAAACAACCAAGTTGTAGATAAGTCGCATCCAAGTCGCATTTCTCATGCAACTTGCATTGAAGTATATGGCAAGTGTGTCGCGTGCAACGTGCGTCCAGTGACAGAAAGTCAAACACATTTAGGAACAAATGCCACTCTGTATTACAGTTTCGGTATGTCTCAAGTTACAGTGCGATACCGTAAGGAATTGTTACATCCAATGCTACAATGTGTCACTGCCATTTCAGTGTTGGGCAACACAAGTCGCCGCGTTTGCATAGCTTTCCCCTAGATGTAGTATATGACTTCCATCAAAAAATTATTATTTTATAATCACAATCTTATTTATTATATTTAGTGTTGATGACGTCAAGAAAAATCAGTTTTCATAGCAAAGTGCTTTTAGCAAATTGCTTTTAGAATGATAAAAGCATACTACAACAGCAGCAATCAAAAGCAGCAAGGAAATGGTCAGTTCTTAAAATTTGTGAAGTGGGAAGCAGGAAAATGGGCAAGTGTCATAATCCAAGTGACTTTGACATAGACCAAATTGTGATGGCTGTTTCCAGAAGTCGATGGTTAGTATGTACCAAAAGTGATCCAAGCAAGAACTGATGAATTGGCAACAGTTTCATGGGGCCCCAAGATTTATTGATGTGTGCAATGATTGAAGGGTGGAGTGTCCTAGTCAATCTTGCAGGAGACATGATGTAACACAAATTGCTGAAAACATTAAAGGTGTTGTCTACTTTGGGGTTCAATTTTCTTTTCTTATTCATATTCATGAGTTTTGAGCTAAATATAATTTTACAATACAGTCTCTAAAGAAAATGCTGACTCTGCATTTTTTAACCTCTGTGTTGTCTATTGTTGGCTGCAAACGAGTGAATTGAGCATTCAGCAGTAAGAGCTTTTTGATGGCTCTAACAGGAGAGTCTGTAAAAAACAAACAATTCAAAATTTTTAATGAACCCAACTGCAAAAATATTTTTTAGCCCCAAATACATGCACTTAATGGGAACCTGTCAGGTCCCCCATGCCCTCCAACCCAGCAGCATTCACTCATTTATGAGTAAATTCACTGCCTAACCAGCCCTGTATAGCATTTTTCTGTAAAAATTAGGTTTAAAAAAGTACTTATATTGTCCCCATTTCCTATGCTAATTAGGGCTTTGACTAGTCGATGTGGCGTAAGTTGGCTCAGACTAGTCAGCCCTTATCGCCGGCTCCTGCAAATCTCATGCACGCGCACCGCACATTTCAGCAGTGCTACTGCAACTCCACAGCCAAGTGTACTCTTCACAGCTTCAGAGGCATACTGCATACCACATCTTCTGAACTACCAGTCATATGCAGTGTGACTTAGAAACTGGGTGTATGGTTCTCCGGCTTCAAAGGTGCAGTGCGCATGACCGGAAGTTCTGAAGATGGCTTGCTTTAAGTTAAAAAACGTCTGTCCTCAAAAGTGGACAACATTTTTAATTGTAGCAAGACAGGTTAAAAAATACACAGTGTATTTAAGCGTAATGTATATATGGTATGTGTGTAGCTGCAAACCAGTCACATTACACATGGTAATCCATGGAACAATGGAAGTAGTTATCACTTAGCCTCTGAACGCTAACTGTATGGAACATATATGTACACATACTGTATATAAAATAGTAGATAAAAAAGGCCTACACATCTTTGTTAAAATGGCAGGTTTTTATCATATAAAAAAATCACACCAGGAAGATTCATTTCAGAAATTTTTCCATCTTTATTGTCGCCTACAGTAGGGAAAGTATGTCAAGTATTTGATACACTTCTGATTTTAAGAAAGCAGAAAAAAATAACCCCTAAAAAATACTGGGCTTTCCGTTCATCTATGGCTGATAAGTATTGATTTTTGTGTATACACAATGGCCGACAGACCTATTGCTTGTTGTAACATGTCTATTTTTTTAGATTACTTTTGGGGTGAGAAGTATTAGCCTCATCTGAGTGTGGTATGCTAAGTACCTCTGAAGTGTTACAACATATTTTATTCAGATAGATTATTATATCTGGATACATTATGAATCGGTAATTTTTTTCGTGTTGTTAATACCGATTCATTAGGGGGAGAAGTGACTTACTTTGTGCTGTTTATTATGTTTATTAAGTCTGTTTTTCTAAACACTGGAGTTTACTAATTGTAGAAATTTGATCCCTCTGTATACTTTTTTTGAGGTATTATCTTGCTGTGGGTATTCACCCTATGGTCTGTCTTTTTTGCAGCATATAAGCATTTTTCTACTACGAGATATGTTTACCCAGCTGCAACTTCAATATATTTTTACTCCGAGATAAGTTTATGATATTGTATTTTTTACTTTGAGATAAGCACGTTTTCAAATGAGACATTTGGTGTCTCCCACTAGGGGTTGTTTTCATGTGTTTATGAATGTGTGTGTTTTTCTGTGTATCCCATTTGTATACTTAGGGTGGCCTAGGGTCGTCTAGGGCTACTGACATTGAGCGGGGACGCCACATCGTCAATAACTAAGGTGCCAACCTCCGCAGCCAGGAAGGGACTCTGTTTGGGTCCATCAGGGTGAGATTAGTTCCCCCTATTTTGCATATTTACCATAACATTTGTATTGGGTACTGGTATAGGCCCTAGAATATAGGATTATCTATTATGATGTTTTAATTATTGAATTAAAAGGTATTTTAGGGGTTAATTTTTTCTGCTTTCTTGGTTTGTTTTTTGAGTTTTTGATCCCAACAATAATTTTTCCTGAGGTCTTTGTACACTTCTGATTTTGCAAGCTTTCCCATCTACCAAGAATGGAGAGCTCTGTCATTTTTATCATAGGTACATCTCAACTGTGAGAGACAGAATCTAAGAATAAAAACCAGAAAATCACAGTGCATGATTTTTAAATAATTACATTGCATTTTATTGCATGAAATAAGTATTCGATCACCCACCAACCAGCAAGAATTTTGGTTCTCACAGACCTGTTAGTTTTTCTTTAATAAGCCCTCCTTCTCTGCATTACCTGTATTAATTGCACCTGTTTGAACTCGTTACCTGTATAAAAGACACCTGTCCACACACTCAATCAATCACACTCCAACCTCTCCACCATGGCCAAGACCGAAGAGCTGTCTAAGGACACCAAGGACAAAATTGTAGACCTGCCCAAGGCTGGTATGGCCTTCAGAGCAATAGGAAAGCAGCTTGGTGAGAAGGCAACTGTTGGCAAAATTATTAGAAAATGGAAGAAACACAAGATAACTGTCAATCTTTCTCAGTCTGGAGCTCCATGCAAGGTCTCGAATCCCAGGGTAAAGATTAGGGCTCATACCCATTTGTGAGAAAAAAATGGTCCTATTTCCGGACCGAAAAAATGGGCGATTGCAATGCGAGTGCAATGCGATTTCTGTATGATTTGTAAACGGGACATGCATATGACATGCATATTCAGTCCATATGCAATGCGATTTTAACATGAGCTTTTACATACAGTAGTTCTCTGTCTTTTACACATCATTTTTTAAAAAAAATATTCTTCAAAATACACACATATATACAGCGCTGGCAAAAATTAAGAGACCACTGCACAGTTTTATAAAAATCAGCTTCTCTACATGTCTGACAGCCATTCCATTCCAGTGTCAGTTGAATTCCAACCAGAGTACACCTCATTCTACTTAATGTGCTTCTGATTAGGTGATCACCTGAACCGAATCTTATTTAATGAAGGAAGGTATAAAAAACCCTGCTGTGGTGTTCACAATCCTCTTGCAATAGCACAAGCTGGATGGCAAAACAAGTCCTAGTAATATCCCAAAAGTAATAGGAAGGAAATAACTTTTAACCATGCCAAAGGAGTTGAAAAGTCTTGAGTGAGGAAAAGAAGGGATCAATTCTGGCTTTACTAGCAGAGTGATACAGTGGGCGTCCTGTTGCCTCCATCCTTAAAATTTCTAAGATGGCAGTCTCTTACAGCGAGGTCAAGCAGCTGACATTGGGTTGGGCACAACAAAGCTACAGACCGGCAGATGCAAAAATGACTCCACTGAACCGGATGACTGTCATCTTATTCGAATGTCACCATGTGGCCCTCCAAAGAAAAGCCAACGCACACCATTACTAACCCACTGCCAAACCTGGTATGCTGAAGGATGTTGCAGGCAGCAGATCGCTCTCCACTGTGTCTCCAGACTCTGTCACATCTGTCACATGTGCTCAGTGTGAACCTGCTTTCATCTGTGAAGAGCACAAGGCACCAGTGGCGAATTTGCCAATCCTGGTGTTCTGTGCCAAATGGCAAGTGTCCTGCACGGTGTTGGGCTGTGAGCACAACCCCCATCTGTGGACGTCGGGCCCTCAGACCATCCTCATGGAGTCAGTTTCTAACCGTTTGTGCAGACACATGCACATTTGTGGCCTGCTGGAGGTCATTTTGCAGGGCTCTGGCATTGCTCCTCCCGTTCCTCCTTGCACAAAGGCTGAGGTAGCGGTCCTGCTGCTGAGCTCCTGCCCTCCTACGGCCCCCTCCATGTCTCCTGGTGTACTGGCCAGTCTCCCGATAGCGCCTCCAGCCTCTGGACACTATGCTGACAGACACAGCAAACTGTCTTGCTACAGCTCGCATTAATGTGCCATCCTGGATGAGCTGCACTACCTGAGCCACTTGTATGAGTTGTAGAGTCCGTCTCATGCTACCACGAGTGTGAAAGCACAACCAACATTCAAAAGTGACCAAAACATCAGCCAGAAAGCATTGGTAAGGATATGTGGTCTGTGGTCCCCACCTGCAGAACCACTCCTTTATTGAGGGTGTCTTGATAGTTGCCAATAATTTCCATCTGTTGTGTATTCCATTTGCACAACAGCATGTGAAATTGATTGTCAATCAGTGTTGCTTCCTAAGTGGACAGTTTGATTTCACAGACGTTTGATTTACTTGGAGTTATATTCTGTTGTTTAAGTGTTCCCTTTATTTTTTTGAGCAGTGTATACTATATATATTGCATGCATATATGTTATATATATATATTATATACATATTATATGTGTATATATACTCTATATATTTTATATATGTATATTACATATATATTACATGTGTATACATATTATAGATATATTATATGTTTATATCTATATATTATATATATAACATATAAATAATATGTATATATTATATATATATTATATACTGTATGTGTGTGTTTTCAAGAATATTTTTTTTAAAAATGATGTGTAAATGACAGAGTACTGCTGTGTGTAAAAGCTCCTGTTAAAATCGCATTGCATACGAATTGCATATGCATGTCATACAGATGTTCTGCTTAAAAATCTTACAGAAATCGCATTGCTCTCGCATGACACTCGCATGGCACTCGTCCCTTTGTTCGGTCCGGAAATGGGTATAAGCCCATACCTGCAATATGCAGCTGAAATCGGACTGAGAAAAAAATCGCAGATGAGATGTCACCCATTGGTCCGAGTGCAATCCGATTTTTTCGCATTGCACTCGTCCGTTTTTCTCGCAAGTGAGTATGAGCCCTAATTCCCACAAAGGTCAGGAATCAGCCCAGAACTACACAAGAGGACCCAGTCAATGATCATGTCAATGACCTGAAGAGAGTTCGCACCACAGTCTCAACCATTACCGTTAGGCCATGTGCACACATTTTTTTTGAGTTTTTTACCCCAGTATTTGTGGATCGGTCAGAGGAAAAGTATAATAGAAACATTTGCACCACTTCTGCATTTTTCACCCATTCCTGGTTTTGGCTTACAAATGCTGGGCTAAAAACCTCAACAAATACTGAATGTGTGCATGTGGCCTTAGGCTGAAGTCACACTCAACGATTTTTACGGCCGAGAATCGCACCAATGTTCTCCGTACGGTGATCCGTGTGTAATTCATTTGCAATGCAAGGATGAGATTTCATCGCATCTAAGTATCCATGTGACATCCATGTGATATCCGTTGTAATGTATAATAATTAGATCTGTCTTTCCTTGGAATGGCAAGTTACTGTGCTAGATATATTCCGAATTTTTCAACAATCAGCAATCCACTACGGGAACTTACAAAACAAAGTTGTATTTTTCAATGGTCTCAAGGCTGTCAGGCCTCTTTTGAAACAATTAAAAATGAACTCTGCTCAACAACTACTATGGCTTATTTTGATCCAGCTCTTCGAACTGAACTGATTGTGGACGCCAGTCCCGTGGGACTGGGTGCTATTCTAGGATAACAATCAAAATCCTCACATCATTTCTTATGCAAGTAAGAGCTTAACAAACACTGAAAGAAAATATTCTCAACCTGAAAAAGAAAGCTTGGCAGTTGTCTGGGGATGTGAACACTTTCACTTATTTCTCTATGGAGCTCCCTTCACCATTGTCACAGATCATCAAGCACTTCTTACAATTTTTGGAAATCCCAGAGCTAAAATGCCTGCATGAATTGAACGATGGGGCCTCCGTCTACAGGACTACAACTATAAAATTGTTCACAAACCTGGAAAATACAGCAATCCGGCTGATTATCTTTCAAGACATCCTACTAATGATGATATACCTGTGCATTCCTCCATTGAAGAATACCTATGTTTTGTTACAAATCATGCCGTGCCAAAAGCACTTTCTCTTGATCAATTTATAAATGAAACAACAAAAGACAAGACACTCGGTGCCCTAATTCAAATCATCCAAAATCGAAGGTGGCATGAAATTCAAAAAGAAAAATTTCCTGATTCTGAGATTGATCTGAAAGAGTTAAAACTATTCTCAAACGTACGTGAGGAATTATCAGTCACTGAAGAACACCTCATTCTTCGAGGTACCAAACTAGTCGTACCTAAGACTTTGCGTAACTTAGTCATACAGATAGCACATGAAGGTCACTTAGGAATTGTTGGCACAAAGAAGTTACTCAGAGAAAAAGTGTGGTTCCCAAATATGGATCACTTGGTGGAAGAAAAGATTAGACGCTGTTCTACTTGTCAATTAATCACTCCATCATCAAACTTAGAGCCATTACAAATGTCTCCGTTACCCACTGCTGTCTGGGAGGAAGTGGCAGTCGATATACACTCACTGGCCACTTTATTAGGTACACCTGTCCAACTGTGTGTTAAGACTTAATTTCTAATCAGCCAATCACATGGCGGCAACTCAGTGCATTTAGGCATGTAGACATGGTCAAGACAATCTCCTGCAGTTCAAACCGAGCATCAGTATGGGGAAGAAAGGTGATTTGAGTGCCTTTGAACGTGGCATGATTGTTGGTGCCAGAAGGGCTGGTCTGAGAATTTCAGAAACTGCTGATCTACTGGGATTTTCACGCACAACCATCTCTAGGGTTTACAGAGAATGGTCCGAAAAAGAAAAAAAATCCAGTGAGCGGCAGTTCTGTGGCCGGAAATGCCATGTTGATGCCAGAGGTCAGAGGAGAATGGGCAGACTGGTTCGAGCTGATAGAAAGGCAACAGTGACTCAAATTGCCACCCGTTACAACCAAGGTAGGCAGAAGAGCATCTCTGAACGCACAGTGCGTCGAACTTTGAGGCAGATGGGCTACAGCAGCAGAAGACCACACTGGGTACCACTCCTCTCAGCTAAGAACAGGAAACTGAGGCTACAATTTGCACAAGCTCATCGAAATTGGACAGTAGAAGATTGGAAAAACGTTGCCTGGTCTGATGAGTCTCGATTTCTGCTGCGACATTCGGATGGTAGGGTCAGAATTTGGCGTAAACAACATGAAAGCATGGATCCATCCTGCCTTGTATCAACGGTTCAGGCTGGTGGTGGTGGTGTCATGGTGTGGGGAATTTTTTCTGGGCACTCTTTGGGCCCCTTGGTACCAATTGAGCATCGTTGCAACGCCACAGCCTACCTGAGTATTGTTGCTGACCATGTCCATCCCTTTATGACCACAATGTACCCAACATCTGATGGCTACTTTCAGCAGGATAATGCGCCATGTCATAAAGCTCGAATCATCTCAGATTGGTTTCTTGAACATGACAATGAGTTTACTGTACTCAAATGGCCTCCTCAGTCACCAGATCTCAATCCAATAGAGCATCTTTGGGATGTGGTGGAACGGGAGATTCGCATCAGGGATGTGCAGCCGACAAATCTGCGCCAACTGTGTGATGCCATCATGTCAATATGGTCCAAAATCTCTGAGGAATGCTTCCAGCACCTTGTTGAATCTCTGCCACGAAGAATTGAGGCAGTTCTGAAGGCAAAAGGGGGTCCAACCCCTTACTAGCATGGTGTACCTAATAAAGTGGCCAGTGAGTGTATATGGACCATTGCCAAATGGCCAATACATTCTCGTAACAATTGATGAATATTCTCGATACCCTGTCATTTCATTTATCTCTTCAACATCTGCTAATAATGTCATACCAGAGCTGGACGACATTTTCTCGGCATATGGTATTCCAAAAGTGGTCAAAACAGACAATGGACCTCCATTCAGTGGACATGTGTTTACACAATTTTCTGAATACTTGGGATTCAATCACAGGAAAATCACACCTTGCTGGCCGCAAGCCAATGGAATTGTGGAACGTTTTATGCGCACTCTGGGGAAACGTATCAAGGCAGCGAGTCTGGAGCACATCCCACTGAAACAGTCATTATACAAATTCATGCGTAATTACTGTAATACGCCACACTCCACTACTAATGCTGCTCCAGCTCATTTAATGTTCAGCAGAACCCTGCGTATAGGTCTCCCTGATGTGACCAGCCATCCCCGACCGAGTGACTCCTCAGTGAGATCCACAGATTTCTCCAACAAACAAGCCATGAAACGTTATGCAGACAGAAGGCGAAGAACACGGTCAAGTGCCATCGAAAGAGGGGATGTCGTGGTGGTACGTCAAAGACCAACCAACAAGACCTCACCTGTATATGGTCCTGCAAAATATTATGTTACCAAAAGGAAAGGCAGCATGATCACAGCTGAACGAGATGGACCCTCCATAACGCGAAATTCTTCATATTTTAAAGTCATACCGCAAAATGATGACAATGAACTCTCTTTGGTGGAAGATTTGGTATCCGATGGTGGAGAGGACCAACAAGAGGTAGCTGGTCCATCAATAATGAACCCTCTCAATGAGCCCAGACGTTATCCTACACGAGAGAGAAGAGCTCCATCGAGGCTTATTGAAGAAGTGTAACTACAGTTTTGTTTGTTTTTTTTTTTGTTGTTTGTTTCTCTGGTTTTAGAATTGAACAAATAAGACAAAATGGACATATGATTTCTTTGGACGTTTTCATGTTGTTGCATTTATCAGTGATATAGATTATTTATAAAAAAAAAAAAAAGGGGATGATGTAATGTATAATAATTAGATCTGTCTCTTTAAGCAAGCCAGACTTATGGGACTTGGAGGGTGGAGACAAGAGGGATGAGAAGGGAAGTTTCAGTTTCACTTCTGGTAGCATGGGAATGCAAGTGTTATGCTGTGTGCTGGAGGACGAAGAATAAAACATATCTAAAGTTTAATACATTGAATTCGTCATAACGTGTGGATATTACATCCGTATGTGATGCGTATGCCATGATTTTATCGCAGCCTTGCAAAATTAACATATAAAGGATCCATGGCCTGAAATTAATTTAAATCCTAATCAGCAACCCTATTTATTGGCTGATAATGGATGAGGCAATTTCCTGTCACCCGTAAAATGCTTGCACATTTCTCGCAAGTCACACGGATTCTCTGTGTGGTGTGCGATTTTTTCTCGCACCCATAGACTTGCATTGCTGCGATTGCACATGTATATCAGCTGCGGCGGCCTTAGTAGCACACTACACCATCATGGATTAAAATTCTGAAGGGCATGCAAGGTCCCCCTGCTCATGCCAGCACATGTTCAAGCCTGTTTGAAGTTTGCCAATGGCCATCTGGATGATTTAGAAGAAGCATGGGAGAAGGTCATGTGGCCAGATGAGACCAAAATATATCTTTTTGGTATCAACTCCAATCACTGTGTTTGTGATTTTGTGGATTATTTTAAGATTCTGTCTCTCACAGCTGAAGTGTACCTGTAAGCAGGTGCAGGAATGCAGCACACAGAGATTGCAGAGTAATGCGGTATAACAATATTGTTTAATATTAACAGTAAGAATGCAAGTAATCTCCTAATAGGGAGTTGATGAACAATAAACAAGAATTACAGGAAGATCAAAGGTTAATGCAACAGTCTGAGGTTTAAACAGTACTTATCGTGGTTTTCACTGGTCCTCATCCGTATCCAGTCTGATGGGGGTTGTAAGACCGGCAAGGGCTGGCGTGGTGTCCTCAGATGTCGTCTATCGGTTATCGGTCCAACTTCTGGCGGCAACGGGTAGTCATCGGTTTTGCACGCTGAGCCCCTAGTCCATAAATTTGTGCAGCCAAAGTGAGGGATGCTGCCGGAGCCCCTGTACAGAGTGTGAGCTGATGCGCACTTGTCAGCACAGGAGAATACACCTCAGGGTCCTGTAACCGGCCCACGCTTCTCCACATGAGCGCTGTCCTATACTTAGCCGGCCACACGGTGCTCTCCACTCTCACTGTCTCAGAGTGCTCAGGCAAGGTCAGCCGCAGTACATTTTGGCGCTGCTCGGGATGCGGAGCGTGCTTCACACCCTCCTGCACTCTCCCTGACAGTGGGAAACTGCATGCTCCTTTGCGAGCTTTCTGCTCTCCCCCCAGGCTTAGTAACGCCCCCTGTCTCTGGGTCATGGGGCCTGTCGGGTTCCCTATTCCTTCCCCCGAGCAACATGGGATGCAGCCTCAACAGTTCCGGACCCGGCCTGATTCAGGTACCCGCAGCCCGGTCTTCCTCCTTACACACCTATGCTAAAAATTACAGACCTCTTAATTCTTTGTGGGTGGGAAAACTCGCAAAAATGTCAGTGTATCAAATACTTATTTTTCCCACTGTATAATCTGTACAATTTAATTGAAAAATAAACTGAAATCTTTTTCGGTGTAAAGAAGCAAAAAACTAAAATAATGTAGTTTCATAAATATGCACACCATTAAACTAATATTTTGTTCAACTACCCTTTGAATTTCTGACAGCATTCAGTAATTTTGGGTAGGAGTTGTCATGGTCATGTGTGACTGGACACACCGCCTCTAGCAGGGCGAGTTTAAATAATAGAACGTGCAGCCGGATAAACCGCCTCCAGCAGGCAAATTTCAGTAGTACACGTATGTCTGGATACACCGCCCCAAGCAGGGTGAATTTCAGAATAAAGGGGAAAACCAGGAAAACAATTACAATGGTGGCTGTTGTGAGTTCATTCTCTGGTTCACCAGTTGTGAGTTTTCCTTCCAGACTCCCTCTGGTGGTAACAGGAGGTAGAGAGGCTGATTTGATCGGTGGAGATCTGCCACCTGAGAATGAGGATGACGATTGGATCTCAGGAGTCTCAGATAGGATTTAAGACAGCTGACGCCCTATTCAGTTGCTGGTGATTCCTTCTGGCTTGTCAGCTCTTGGTTTTCAGCTCTGTTCCAGTCATCTAAAGCTAAGTTTTTCTGCTAATGTTCACACTTGATTTTGTTGGTCTATTCAGTTTTTTGGTGCGGTCAGCCAGCCCCTGCTGGGGGCTGTGCTGAATTTCCACTCTTATTTATCAGTATTTTGCCAATTGGCTTTTTGTCCCATACTTGTTCGGTCTCTTTTTGCTCTGTCTCAGAATATTTCAGAGTGCTGATATAGTGGGAGAAGTCTGGTGACTTCAGGGTTAATTTTGCTATCAGAAGTGTTGGACTTGATTTTGGTAGGGTTTTTTGGAGGTTGCAGACAGTGTCCTTCCTTTCCTTTCCTGTCTAGTTAGTTTGGGCTCCATCATTTGCTCAGCCTATTTTCCTGCCTGTGTTTGTGCCTACATGTGTGGGGGCTATCTATTCCTTTGGGGTCTGCTCTGGGGCAGTTAGTTTTCCCTTTTCTTGCTTTAGGCTTATTTAGTCCTCCGACCATGACGAGGCATCTAGGAACATCGTAGGCACGCTCCATGGCTACTGCTAGTTGTGTGGTAAGATCAGGGATCTGCAATCTGCATAGTTACCAACCTCTCTGGATTTCTGTGACTTAGCTTGTTTTGCTTTTTTCTCCTCGGTGACCCATTCATAACAGAATCACCAGCCATACCGCAGATTCTAGGGTACTCAAAAGCAGGAAAAAGTTGTTAAAAAAAAAAAAAAAGTGTCCGAATTTTTTTATTTTTTAGATTTTTTCCTCTTTTTTCTCTGGGGCCGTAGGAGGAGGATTTTTTCTTCTTTTTCCTAATGGAGATTAAGCAGTTGTCTGATTGTGTGGAGCAGCTGGCTGCTGAAGTGTAGGGAATCTTCGGCCTGCCCAGGTGTGGACACTGTGGTTAAGAGAATGCAGCAAATATGGGACCAAGTGGTGGATAAGTTGTCACTCTCTCAGGAAAAGGCCCAGCGATTTTCCAACCAGCATAGGACCATTGGTCCCCGGTTTAAAGTGGGTGATATGGTTTGGTTGTCGTCTAAGAATATTCCTATGAAGGTTGCATCCCCTAAATTTAAGCCAAGATTTATCGGTCCTTATAAGATTTTGGAAATTCTTAATCCTGTTTTGTTTCGATTGGCTCTTCCAGTTACGTTTAAGATCCATAACGTATTTCACAAATCTCTGCTGAAGAGGTTTGTTGAGCCAGTGGTTCCTATGGCAGCACCTCCTGACCCTGTGTTGGTTGAAGGCAATGTGGAATATGAGGTAGAGAAAATATTGGATTCTCGTTTGGTTAGACGGAGACTCCAGTATTTGGTCAAATGGAAGGGTTATGGTCAGGAGGATAATTCTTGGGTCTCTGCCTCCGATATTCATGCCAATAGATTGGTCCATGCTTTTCACCGGGCCCATCCTGATCAGCCTGGTGGTGTGGATGAGGGTTCGGTGACCCCTCCTCAAGGGGGGGGTACTGCTGTGAGTTCATTCTCTGGTTCACCAGTTGTGAGTTCTCCTTCCAGACTCCCTCTGGTGGTAACAGGAGGTAGAGAGGCTGATTTGATCGGTGGAGATCTGCCACCTGAGAATGAGGATGATGATTGGATCTCAGGAGTCTCAGATTGGATTTAAGACAGCCGACGCCCTATTCAGTTGCTGGTGATTCCTTCTGGCTTGTCAGCTCTTGGTTTTCAGCTCTGTTCCAGTCATCTAAAGCTAAGTTTTTCTGCTAATGTTCACACTTGATTTTGTTGGTCTATTCAGTTTTTTGGTGTGGTCAGCCAGCCCCTGCTGGGGGCTGTGCTGAATTTCCACTATTATTTATCAGTATTTTGCCAATTTTGCCAGTATTTTGCTCTGTCTCAGAATATTTCAGAGTGCTGATATAGTGGGAGAAGTCTGGTGACTTCAGGGTTAATTTTGCTATCAGAAGTGTTGGACTTGGTTTTTTGCAGGTTGCAGACAGTGTCCTTCCTTTCCTTTCCTGTCTAGTTAGTTTGGGCCCCATCATTTGCTCAGCCTATTTTCCTGCCTGTGTTTGTGCCTACATGTGTGGGGGCTATCTATTCCTTTGGGGTCTGCTCTGGGGCAGTTAGTTTTCCCTTTTTTTGCTTTAAGCTTATTTAGTCCTCCGACCGTGACGAGGCATCTAGGAACATCGTAGGCACGCTCCATGGCTACTGCTAGTTGTGTGGTAAGGTCAGGGATCTGCAATCTGCATAGCTACCAACCTCTCTGGATTTCTGTGACTTAGCTTGTTTTGCTTTTTTCTCCTCGTTGACCCATTCATAACAGAATCACCAGCCATACCGCAGATTCTAGGGTACTCAAAAGCAGGAAAAAGTTGTTAAAAAAAAAAAGTGTCCGAATTTTTTTTTTTTTTTTTTTTTTTAGATTTTTTCCTCTTTTTTTCTCTGGGGCCGTAGGAGGATTTTTTTTCTTTTTCGTAATGGAGATTAAGCAATTGTCTTATTGTGTGGAGCAGCTGGCTGCTGAAGTGCAGGGAATTTCCACCTACCTTATTTAGTCACATGCTGCTGAACCTAAGGTCCCTATTCCTGATGTGTTTTCTGGGGATCGGTCTAAATTTCTGAATTTTTAGAATAATTGTAAATTATTTTTGGCCTTGAAGCCTAACTCATCGGGGAGCTCTGTGCAGCAGTTTAAAATTGTCATCTCCTTGCTGCGCGGCGATCCCCAGGATTGGGCTTTTTCTCTGACACCTGAAAATCCTATTCTGGCTAATATGGATGCATTTTTTCAAGCCTTGGGGTTGTTGTATGATGAACCTAATGCTGTTGATCAAGCTGAGAGAACCCTGTTGGCATTAAACCAGGGTCAGGATTCTGCAGAGTTATACTGTCAAAAATTCCAAAAGCGGGTGGTCCTTACTACATGGAATGATAGTGCATTGGCAGCTCTCTTTCGGAAGGGTTTGTCAGAGACCGTAAAAGATGTTATGGTGGGATTTCCTGTTCCCTCTGGTCTGGATGATTCTATGTCATTAGCCATTCAAGTTGATCGGCGTTTACGTGAACGTAAAACTACACGGGAGGCGCTGCCACCTTTTGAACAAACGTCTGAACCTATGCAATGTGATGGGGTTTTCTCTAGGGCGCAACATCAGGAGTTTAGAAGGCGTAATAAGCTGTGTTTTTTTCTGTGGAGACGCCTCTCATATTATTTCTGTCTGCCCAAAACGAGGGAAACGTTTTGCACACACATTTGCTGTGGGCAGTATACAACCTAAGTTTCTTTTGGCAATTACTCTGATCTGCTCCTTATCCACGTTTTCCACGAAGGCTTTTGTGGATTCAGGAGCAGCGTTGAATCTGATGGATTTGGACTTGGCTAAATGTTGTGGTTTTTCCATGACGCCGCTGCGGACGCCTATTCTTTTGAGGGGTATTGATGCTACTCCTTTGGCGGAGAATAAACCTCAGTTTTGGACCCAGGTGACAATGCGAGTTGCCCCAGACCACCAAGAAAATTGTAAATTTTTGGTGCTGCATAATCTGCATGATACTATTGTTCTGGGTTTTCCTTGGTTGCAAACTCAACCAGGTTTGGATTGGAAATCTGGGTTTGTGGTGAGTTGGGGTTGTCAGTGTGTTCTTAGGGACGCTCCTGTTTTCTCCACCTCTCCTCAGTCTCATGATATTCCTGATTATCTAGCCGTTTTTTCTGATGTATTTAGTGAGAGCAAGTCAGCGTCTTTGCCTCCTCATAGGAGTTATGTGCAATTGAGTTGATGCCTGGGTGTAAATTTCCCAAGGGTCGGCTTTTCAACTTATCAGTACCCGAACATGATGCTATGCGATCCTATATTAAGGAGTCATTGGAGAAGGGTCATATTAGACCATCCTTGTCACCTTTAGGTGCTGGGTTTTTTTTGTGGCCAAGAAAGATGGTTCATTAAGACCGTGTATTGATTATCGTTCCCTTAACAAGATGACGGTTAAATATCAGTACCCGTTACCTCTGATGTCTGATTTATTCTCCAGAGTTAAGAGTGCCTGCTGGTTTGCTAAGCTTGAGCCCAGGGGGGCATATAATCTTATTCGCATCAAGCACGGGGATGAATGGAAGACGGCGTTTAATACTCTGGAGGGACATTTTGAGTATCTGGTGATGCCTTTTGGGCTCTCTAATGCCCCTTCTGTCTTCCAATCCTTTATGAATGATATTTTCCGAGACTTTGTGGATAAGTTTTTGATCATCTATCTGGATGATATTTTGATCTTTTCTAGTGATTGGGATTCCCATGTGGAACATGTCCGGACTGTGTTCCGGATCTTGAGGGAGAATTCCCTGTTTGTTAAGGGATCGAAGTGCCTCTTTGGTGTACAGAGGATTTCATTTTTGGGATTTATCTTGTCTCCATCGACTATTGAAATGGACCCGGCCAAGGTACAGGCCATTTATGATTGGGTTCAGCCTACTTCTTTGAAGGCTCTCCAGAAGTTTTTGGGTTTTTCTAATTTCTATCGTAAATTTATAGGTAATTTTTCTAGTATTGTCAAACCGCTGACTGATCTGACCAAGAAGGGAGCTGATGTGCTGAATTGGTCTCCTGAGGCTGTCTCAGCATTTCAGGAGCATAAGCGGAGATTTACTTCAGCTCCAGTTTTACAGCAACCTGATGTCTCACTTCCATTTCAAGTGGAGGTGGACGCTTCTGAGATTGGTGCAGGAGCTGTGTTGTCCCAAAAAGACCCTGTGACTTCTAAGATCAATCCCTGTGCCTTCTTTTCTCGAAAGTTCTCCCCATCTGAACGCAACTATGACGTGGGGAATCGGGAATTGTTGGCCATGAAGTGGGCATTTGAGGAGTAGAGACATTGGTTGGAGGGAGCTAGACATCAAGTTGTGGTCCTCACCGATCACAAGAATTTGATTTATCTGGAGTCGGCCAAACGCTTGAATCCTAGACAGGCTTGATGGGCCTTGTTTTTCTCGCGTTTTAATTTTGTGGTCTCTTTTCTTCCGGGCACTAAGAATGTTACGGCAGACGCCCTTTCTAGGAGTTTCTTTGCCGATTCTCTTAGTGTGACCAAGCCTACTACCATCCTAGGTGAGGGGGTAGTTCTTTCTGCCATTTCGCCCGATTTGAGACGCGCCCTGGAGAAATTTCAGGAGGATAAACCTGAGCGTTGCCCTATGGGAAAATTGTATGTTCCTGACTAGTGGAGAAAGAGAGTGATGTCTGAAATTCATTGCTCCGCATTGGCTGGTCAACCAGGTATTTTTGGTACCAGAGATTTGGTGAGTCGGTCCTTTTGGTGGCCTGCCTTATCTCGTGATGTCAGGAATTTTGTACAGTCCTGTGGGACTTGTTCTTGGTCTAAACCCTGTTCTCGTTCTAGTGGGTTGCTGATGCCCTTGCCGGTGCCCAAGAGGCCATGGACCCATATCTCAATGGATTTTATTTCTGATCTTCCTGTCTCTCAGAGAATGACTGTTATTTGGGTGATTTGTGATAGATTTTCGAAGATGGTCCATCTTGTACCACTCCCAAAGTTGCCATCTTCCTCTGAGTTGGTGCCCTTGTTTTTACAACAGGTGGTTCGGTTACATGGGATTCCTGAGAATATTGTGTCCGACAGAGGAGTCCAGTTTGTTTCCAGATTCTGGAAAGCCTTTTGTTCCAATCTGGGAATTCAGTTATCCTTCTCCTCCGCATTTCATCCCCAGACCAATGGACAGACTGAGAGAACAAACCAGACCTTGGAGTCTTATTTGAGATGTTTTATATCTGCTGATCAGGATGATTGGATCTCATTTTTGCCCTTGGCCGAATTTGCACTGAACAATAGAGCTAGTTCTGCCACTTTGATGTCACCCTTTTTCTGTAATTTTGAGTTTCATCCTCGATTCTCTTCAGGGCAAGTGGAATCTTCGTCCTGCCGAGGTGTGGACACTGTGGTTAAGAGAATGCAGCAGATATGGGACCAAGTGGTGGATAAGTTGTCACTCTCTCAGGAAAAGGCCCAGCGATTTTCCAACCGGCATGGGACCATTGGTCCCCGGTTTAAAGTGGGTGATATGGTTTGGTTGTCGTCCAAGAATATTCCTATGAAGGTTGCATCCCCTAAATTTAAGCCAAGATTTATCGGTCCTTATAAGATTTTGGAAATTCTTAATCCTGTTTCGTTTCGATTGGCTCTTCCAGTTACGTTTAAGATCCATAACGTATTTCACAAATCTCTGCTGAAGAGGTTTGTTGAGCCAGTGGTTCCTATGGCAGCACCTCCTGACCCTGTGTTGGTTGAAGGCAATGTGGAATATGAGGTAGAGAAAATATTGGATTCTCGTTTGGTTAGACGAAGACTCCAGTATTTGGTCAAATGGAAGGGTTATGGTCAGGAGGATAATTCTTGGGTCTCTGCCTCCGATATTCATGCCAATAGATTGGTTCGTGCTTTTCACCGGGCCCATCCTGATCAGCCTGGTGGCGTGGATAAGAGTTCGGTGACCCCTCCTCAAGGGGGGGTACTGCTGTGAGTTCATTCTCTGGTTCACCAGTTGTGAGTTCTCCTTCCAGACTCCCTCTGGTGGTAACAGGAGGTAGAGAGGCTGATTTGATCGGTGGAGATCTGCCACCTGAGAATGAGGATGATGATTGGATCTCAGGAGTCTCAGATTGGATTTAAGACAGCCGACGCCCTATTCAGTTGCTGGTGATTCCTTCTGGCTTGTCAGCTCTTGGTTTTCAGCTCTGTTCCAGTCATCTAAAGCTAAGTTTTTCTGCTAATGTTCACACTTGATTTTGTTGGTCTATTCAGTTTTTTGGTGTGGTCAGCCAGCCCATGCTGGGGGCTGTGTTGAATTTCCACTCTTATTTATCAGTATTTTGCCAATTGGCTTTGTGTCCCTTACTAGTTCGGTCTCTTTTTGCTCTGTCTCAGAATATCTCAGAGTGCTGATATAGTGGGAGAAGTCTGGTGACTTCAAGGTTAATTTTGCTATCTGAAGTGTTGGACTTGAGTTTTGTAGGGTTTTTTGCAGGTTGCAGACAGTGTCCTTCCTTTCCTTTCCTGTCTAGTTAGTTTGGGCCCCATCATTTGCTCAGCCTATTTTCCTGCCTGTGTTTGTGCCTTCATCTTGTTTCACCGTCAATACATGTGTGGGGGCTATCTATTCCTTTGGGGTCTGCTCTGGGGCAGTTAGTTTTCCCGCTTTAGGCTTATTGAATCTTCCGGCCGTGACGAGGCGTCTAGGAACATTGTAGGCACGCTCCACGGCTACTGCTAGTTGTGTGGTAAGATCAGGGATCTGCAATCTGCATAGTTACCAACCTCTCTGTGTCATGGTTTGAACAGGGTTCTTGCCCTGCACTCACAGGGTTAAGTGTTCGTGGCCTCTTTCTGGATCTGGGAGGGGTATTGATACTCTCTCTTTACCAGGGTTCTCTGTCAGCTATACTGTTGTTCTGGTGTGTCTGACCCCTGGTGTGCGTGTATTCTGCGTTGCTTGTTTGCTTCCCGTGTATGACCCGGCCTGTTCCCTCACTCTGTACTCCGTCTCTCTCTTTGGTACTATTGTCTTCTCTGGCTCTGACCTCCTGGCTTGGCTATCGTTACTCCGTTACAGTTTGTCCCTATTGTACCGTCTATTGCCCGTTCTGGTTTTCTGACCTATTGCTACGTCCTGACTATCCATTCTGTCTAACCCTTTGGTACTGTATTGCTATCTTTTGCTTTGACCCTGGCTTCATCTGGTTTCTGTCTCTGTCTATGCCCCTTGGTAACATTGTCCTGTAGTTACCTTTCTAGGAGTTTCCCTGCAGCTCCTAGATCTGTGGAGCTTAGGCCATGCCCCCAGCAGTCATGTGCTTCAGGTCCTGATACTCTGAAGCACGCATCGTCACTGCTGCTGCCCTGCTCCACAGGTATCTTTGAGCACTGTCTTTGTACTCAGGACACCCGCACTGGCTCAGTGAGCAAGTGCAGTGCGGGGCTCCTGACATTATAGCTGACCATTTCAGTTTTTTTTTCCTCCAAAGAAAAAAGAAAGTGTTATCCTCATGGATCCCATACAAGCTTTGGCTGATCAGGTCAAGCACCTGACCCAAATGTTCCACAAACTAAATGTGGAACAGCGCACGATGGCCCAGACCCAGCAACAGTTGGTGGATACTGTGCAGGTGGCTGTTGCTGCAGGGGCTCCTAGTGCTGGGGATAGAGATGTGTCATTGGCATTACTCGAATCTCCGGTCAAATTGCCAGACCTGTTCTCAGGGGATAAAAAGGAGTTTAGGTCTTTCAGAGAAGGATGCAAGCTTTTTTTTTCTCTGAGACCCCGCTCCTCCGGGGATGAGTTCCGGAGGGTGGGGGTCGTCATTTCCCTACTTTGAGGGCTCCACAGGCATGGGCTTTCTCTCTCTCTTCCTCTGCTCCTGAACGTATGTCTGTGAATTTGTTCTTTGAGGCTCTGGGGCACATTTATGATGAGCCTGATAGAGTGCGTCTGGCAGAGGATATGGTGATGAGTGTGACACAGGGGAGGAACTCTGCTGAATGGTTCTGCTCTGAGTTCAGACGCTGGGCAGCGGAGGTCTCCTGGGATGATGCTGCCCTCCGGGGTTTGTTCTGTAGAGGCCTGTCTGAACGTTTGAAAGATGCCCTAGCCCTTCATCCTCCACCGGATTCTTTGGAGGACGCTATGATCCAGGCTGTCCACATCGACCGTAGGCTGCGGGCAAGAGGGGTCATGCTGCAGGAGACCCATTTATTCTCCAATCAGAGAGACTCTGCATCTCGTCCTGAGCCCATGGAGGTTGGTGCCACGTCATTGGAGGAAAAAGAGAGGAGACACCGAAGAAACAACCAATTGTGCTTTTACTGTGGATCCGCTGGACATTGGAGAAGGAACTGTCCTTCTTGCCCTTCTTCAGTGAAGCCGTCAGGAAAACGACTGAGTCTGGGTATCAATCGAGGAGGTTGCCCAGACTCCCAGGTACCCTTTTCCTCACTTACTAAAATTCTGCTTCCGGTGGAACTGGAACTTACAGGCGGTCCAGTTGGGACTTCCGCCTTTGTTGACTGTGGTTCTTCTATTAATCTGATCTATGCCAAAGTTGTGACTTTTCATAAGATAGGGACAGTCAGGTTAAAAGATCCTGTTAAAATCGTGGCAATTGATTCTTCTCCTATCACCCAGGAGGGAATTTGTTTCATGACTGATACCTTTTCTCTGAAAGTGGGTTCCACTCACGTGGAAAAATTAAGGTGTTTTGTTATAAATAATCTGCCGGCTGGACTGGTACTGGGTATGCCTTGGCTTCAACGTCACAATCCTCCTATTGACTGGGTCACGGGGGAGATCATTCAGTGGGGTTGTATGGCTAACGGTCTATGTTGTAACTTGACAACTCTTGTCACCCCAGTAAAATCTGTGTCAGTGTCATCTGTCGATCTGGAAGGTAATCCGGAGTGCCTGAAAGATTTTGAAGACATATTTTCTGAAAGTGAGGCTGAGGCGCTACCACCACATAGACCCTTTGATTGTGCCATTAATCTAGTCCCTGGAGCCAAGTTACCCAAGGCTCGCCTGTTCAATTTGTCCGGGCACGAACGTCTAGCCATGAAGGAGTACATTACCGAGAGTCTCCGCAAAGGGCATATTAGACCTTCTGTTTCACCTGTGGCAGCGGGCTTCTTTTTTGTTAAGAAAAAAGATGGTGGTTTGCGGCCGTGCCTCGACTTTCGAGAATTAAACAAAATTACTGTGAAAAATACATACCCTCTCCCCCTAATTCCTGATCTATGTAACCAACTCACCAGGATCAAGTGGTTCTCTAAACTGGATTTACGTGGGGCATATAACCTTATATGAGTCCGGGAAGGGGTACGAATGGAAAACAGCATTCCTGACGACTGAAGGGCTGTTCGAAAGCTTGGTTGTGCCCTTTGGTCTCACCAACGCTCCTGCTGTTTTTCAGAATTTTATTAATGCAATTTTCTCTGATTTAATTGGTCATTTTGTGGTTATCTATTTGGATGACATTCTGGTGTACTCGGTGAACAGTCAATCTCACTTGCACCATTTGCGGATGGTTCTCATGAGACTGAGGGAGAATCATTTGTATGCCAAGTTGAAAAAATGCTCACTTTTCATGCAAGAAGTATCCTTTCTGGGGTTGATTGTGTCAGGGGAGGGGTTCCGCATGGATCCTAAGAAGGTCCAGGCTGTTACGGAGTGGGTGCAGCCTCATGACTTGAAAGGGTTGCAGCGATTTTTGGGCTTTGCCAACTTTTATAGGAAATTTATTAAGGGCTTCTCGCAGGTGGTAAAGCCTCTAACGGACCTCACTCTCAAGGGAGCTGATGTAAAAAATTGGTCTGTAGCTGCAGAAAATTCTTTCATGACATTAAAAAAAGTACTTTTCTTCAGCCCCTGTATTTGTACAACCTGACCCGTCAAGACCTTTTGTCGTGGAGGTTGACGCCTCGGAAGTAGAGTTGGGGGCAGTTTTATCTCAGGGCCCTCCTACCCTTACTAATCTGAGGCCTTGCGCCTTCTTCTCTAAAAAATTTTCCTCTGCCGAGAGAAATTACGATGTCGGCAATAGAGAGTTGTTGGCGGTAAAGTTGGCTTTTGAAGAATGGAGGCATTCCCTGGAGGGGGCTGTTTATCCCATTACAGTCATCACTGATCAGAAAAATTTGGCCTATATCGAGTCTGCCAAGAGATTGACCCCCAGACAGGCTCGGTGGGTGCTTTTTTTTCTCGATTTCAGTTTACCATCACATTCCGCCCGGGATCTAAAAACATCAAGGCTGATGCCTTATCCTGAAGCTTTGATTCGGTGTCCCCTCCAGAACCTCCCTCCTCCATTCTTCAGCCAGGAGTAGTGGTGGCTGAAATCTCATCTGAGTTACAGAGTGGGATTTTGGAGGTCCAGGCTTGGGCTCCTGGTGGTAAACCCCCGGGTAAATTGTTTGTACCGGAACATTTCCGTCTCGGACTTATGCAGGAATTTCACGATTCTGTGTTGAGTGCTCATCCTGGGATTGCAGCTACCCGGGGGCAATTGCGAGGGATTTCTGGTGGCCCTCTATGGTAACAGATATTAAAAAGTTTGTGACTGCATGCGGGGTGTGCGCTCGTTCTAAAAGTTCTCAGGTCCGGCCGGCCGGGGAATTGGTGCCTTTGCCAATTCCGGATAGACCATGGACACATTTGTCCATGGATTTTATCACAAACCTTCCTCCTTCCAGGGGCAACTTGGTGATATGGGTGGTGGTGGATAGGTTTTCAAAACAAGCTCACTTTGTACCTCTCCCCGCGTTACCATCTGCTGAAACCCTGGCCCGCTTATTTATGCAGCATATAATTAGGCTGCATGGAGTGCCTATGAATGTGGTGTCAGACAGAGGGGTGCTGTTTGTAGCCAGGTTCTGGAGGGCTTTTTGCAAAAAGCTGGGGATTTTGTTGTCCTTCTCCTCTGCCTACCACCCACAGTCTAATGGACAGACGGAGCGCACGAACCAAATGTTGGAGCAGATTCTGAGATGCTTGGCCTCTTCCAGGCAGGAGGACTGGTGTGAGGTATTGCCCATGGCAGAGTTTGCATTCAACGGTCGTGTGAGTCAATCTACTGGGAAGTCTCCCTTTCAGGTCAACTATGGGTTTAACCCACATTTTGGAGAGTTTTCCCGCATGGATTCAGGTTGTCCTGGTGCCGAGGATATGACACAACGTCTTAAAATTCTTTGGAGGGAGGTTCAGAGGAATATTTCCAAGGCCCAGGAAAACTATAAGCAGTTTGCTGACAGTACGAGGGGGCCAGGTCCAGCATTTGCAGTAGGGGAGAAGGTGTGGCTATCCACCCGCAATGTCAAGCTTAAGATACCATCTATAAAGCTGGGCCCCAAGTTTATTGGCCCATACAAAGTTGTGGAGGTTGTTAAGCCAGTAACCTACCGACTGCAGCTGCCCACCTCCTTTAAAATTTCTGATGTCTTCCACAGGTCCCTGTTAAAGCCTGTGGGGACGGTGAGAGAGGATCCCTCATCAAATGCTCTGCCAGTGCTGGTAGAGGGGCAGCTGGAGTATGAAGTAGGGCACATTGTTGACTCCTGGTGGGTGCGCCGGAGACTCCAGTATCTGATTCACTGGAAGGGGTACTCTCTGGAGGATCGGTCATGGGTTCCGGCCAGTTCGGTGCGTGCCGATCATCTGGTGCGGGCTTTCCATGCCAGATACCCAGACAAGCCTGGGGGTCCAGTGGCCCCCCGTTAAGAGGGGGGCACTGTCATGGTTTGAACAGGGTGCTTGCCCTGCACTCACAGAGTTAAGTGTTCTTGACCTCTTTCTGGATCTGGGAGGGGTATTTATACTCACTCTTTACCAGGGTTCTCTGTCAGCTATACTGTTGTTCTGGTGTGTCTGACCCCTGGTGTGCATGTATTCTGCGTTGCTTGTTTGCTTCCCGTGTATGACCCGGCCTGTTCCCTCACTCTGTACTCCGTCTCTCGCTTTGGTACTATTGTCTTCACTGGTTCTGACCTCCTGGCTTGGCTATCGTTACAGTTTGTCCCTATTGTACCGTCTATTGCCCGTTCTGGTTTTCTGACCGATGGCTACGTCCTGACTATCCATTCTGTCTAACCCTTTGGTACTGTATTGCTATCTTGTGCTTTGACCCTGGCTTCATCTGGTTTCTGTCTCTGTCTATGCCCCTTGGTAACATTGTCCTGTAGTTACCTTTCTAGGAGTTTCCCTGCAGCTCCTAGATCTGTGGAGCTTAGGCCACGCCCCCAGCAGTCATGTGCTTCAGGTCCTGATACTCTGAAGCACGCATCATCACCGCTGCTGCCCTGCTCCACAGGTATCTTTGAGCACTGTCTTTGTACTCAGGACACCCGCACTGGCTCAGTGAGCAAGTGCAGTGCGGGGCTCTTGACACTCTGGTTTTCTGTGACTTAGCTTGTTTTGCTTTTTTCTCCTAGGTGACCCATTCATAATAGGTGGCCCTGCGATAGGGAACAGGGACGTGGAGACCTCCTGCACTCCCCTGAGTCAGTGTCTCTACACTCCTAACGATCCCTAGGCCGGTTCTGCACCGGGCGCCGATCAGGATTCCTGAAATCCCTAGCTCGCCCTGAACCAATCCCTTACTAGTGAAGTGGATGGTGCAGAAACTAATCCCACCACTGCAGTAAAACACACATTGAGGAAAGTGACAAACATGGAAACACCACTTAGCTTTGCTCTGTTGCTAATGCTCCAAGCAAGTCCGACACCTGAGTGCATCTTTTCCTCCAACCGGATCCAACACCTGAGTGCAGCTTTCCAGCAACAGAGTCCCGCATCTGAGTGCAGCTTTACAGCAACAGATTCCAGCATCTGAGTGCAGCTTTCCAGCAACAGAGTCCAGCATCTGAGTGCAGCTTTCCAGCAATAGAGTTCAGCATCTGAGTGCAGCTCTCTTCCAGCAACTGAGTCCAGCACCTGAGTGCAGCTTTCACCATAGCTGCCACTCCACCAAGCTTTGCAAGAACTCGCTGACACCATAGCTGCCACTCCACCAAGCTTTGCAAGAACTCCTCGCTGACACCATAGCTGCCACTCCACCATGCTTTGCAAGAACTCCTCGCTGACACCATAGCTGCCACTCCTCCAAGCTTTGCCAGAACTCCTCACTGACACCATAGCTGCCACTCCAGGATTCTGACTGAGCTGCCAGGAACTCTCTCTAGCTCCTTCCTTCACCAAGGATGGTTGGAAAACACCAATATCACCAACAATGAGTGAGAACACCTGACACACCTTTATAGTTAGGAGCCAGAGTCTCACATGTCAGAGATTCCCGTGCAATAATGCTCACCACCACCAGGGGCAAACTAGAACAAAAGACACCACTGTGTAATAACCCTAATGGCCACTGGGGCAAAACAAACTCTAAGCAACCAGCTCAAAGGAAAAAAAAGGTTACTTTTTCAAAACCTGTCATATCCAACCTGGATCATAACAGGAGTCTATCAGAATGGCACATCTAGAATTGACTATGTTTGCACAATCTTCTTTGAAAAAGTTGTGTTGTGCCTTATAATCTAGTGTTTTATAAGCCACAAAATACGGTACTTCATTTTCTGTAACAATTTTAAGGGTGCCAACACTTTTGGCTATGACACACACTTCCAAAAAATGAGGGCAACAAGCCAAGGTCAGATATATACTGTATGTATATATATATATATATATATATATATATATATATATATATATATATATATATATATAGCGCTCCTTACACTTCTCATGCTGTTTTTTACTTTAGAGAAGTCGTTCTTTTTTAAAGTTATACAAGAATGAAGAATACATGACGTGACCAGGACACCCACTTACAGTCCACAGGGAATGAATTTCACAGCAAGAGATCATCTCACTTGTTTTCATGCCGTCTCTTGAACATAAATGGAAAAATATGTAAGATTCATCAGCTTTAGTGAATGTGAAAGCCTCTGCCACCTGATGAAAGCACTATTATATCAAAAGTCATGGCTTGAAAATATCCACAGCTGATCTTGTAAGGCAGACAGTGAATTTAAACCAGAGTAGAATTCTCTATCAGGGTAAAAGAAAACTGGATGAAAACGAAATAAAAATGTATTTATTTAAAACTGATATCAATAAATGACTTATCCATCTCATGCTAAAGAGAGTTGTCTTGAATTATTGATTCTTCATAGTTTGTAGTGTATTTATTGGTTTTGGAAAAATAAAGCATGTTGCATTTATGCACATTTATTGATAGAGTCTTAAGTTTAGGCAGCATAGAAATTAGACCATTTAGCTCCCCTTTACTAAGCCAAACTCATTTTGTTGCCAATCCTTGCCCCCTAACCATGCGAGGGGTGCAGAGAGAGTTCAAAGTTCTCAATAAATTTGGCACATTCCTTCTGCATTTTGATTAGTAAATGTTACCCTACGTTTTGGTATATCTGCCTCAAAAATCTCCTAACATATGTTAACTTAGAGTTGAGCAAAAAGATTTGCACTGTCCTTGCCCAGTATCCAGTCCAGTCTTCCATGGCAGCGGAATCAAGGTTGTCTTCACTTCTGTATGCATCATCCTTGGCAATTCCTGCTCTTACAGGGCCCCTCAACTTTATGACATTACTAGCTGAAGAGCCCGGCGTTGCCTGGGCATACTTACCAACTGTGGTTAGTTATAACAAATTATAATGATTATATTGCACATAAAAACATTTCACATCATATATTCAACACTACAGATTTGCAACACAAATTAACAAAACGATTACCCAAGTATTAATAGTATTTTATTTTCAACTCATTCGAAAGCCTTTTGATAATCAACATGTTTGGCTTTTCCTTTCGGTGCAAAGATGAACAGATTTTTGGCAGTTCCAACTCTTGAACAGATCACGTAAAGCTGACCACGAGAAAAGCATGGAGATTGCAAATCGATCCCTACTACTTAAATCGATCCCTACTACTTTCAAGGACTGTCCCTGAGCATTGTTAATGGACATTGCAAATAGCAGTTGAACTGGAAACTGGAGGCGTTTAAAATCAAAAAATAAATCAGATGGAATGAGTGGAATTCTTGGAATGAAAAATGTCCTCTCCTTTGGCACATCCTGTTTCTGAGCTGTGTTTCTAACCCTATCCTGTGTGATAATGTCTGCTGAGCTGTGTACCTAATCCTCTCCTGTGTGATACTTTCTGCTGAGCAGTGTATCTAATCCTCTCCTGTGGGATACCGTCTGCTGAGCCGTGTATCTAATCCTATCCTTTGTGATACTGACAGCTGAGCTGTGTATCTAATCCTACCCTGTGTGATACTGACTGCTCAGCCGTGTATCTAACCCTATCCTGTGTGATACTGACTGCTGGGCCATGTATCTAATCCTATACTGTGTGATACTGACTGCTGAGCCGTGTATCTAATCCTATTCTGTGTGATACTGTCTGCTGAGCCGTCTATCTAATACTATTCTGTGTGATACTGTGTGCTGGGCTGTGTATCTAATCCTATCCTGTGTGATACTGTCTGCTGAGCCGTGTATCTATTCCTATCCTGTGTGATACTGACTGCTGAGCTGTGTATCTAATCCTATCCTGTGTGATACTGACTGCTGAGCTGTGTATATAATCCTATCCTGTGTGATACTGACTGATAAGCCATGTATCTAATCCTCTCCTGTGTGATACTGACTGCTGAGCTGTGTATCTAATCCTATCCTGTGTGATACTGACTGCTGAGCCGTGTATCTAATCCTATCCTGTGTGATACTGGGCTCCCCCTGCAGTCTGTGTCAGAGGGTGGTCTGTGTTGGCACGGTAATAAATTGTGTTATTTCCAGCTTTACAGTAGGACGATAAGACCATAGAAATGATAAGAATAATAGGCAAAATTGTTTGGTGAATTGGAATGTGCGGGGTTAAAATTTCACCTCACAACATAGCCTATGATGCTCTCGGGGTCCAGACGTGTAACTGTGCAAAATTTTGTGGCTGTAGCTACGACGGTGCAGATGCCAATCCCGGACATACACACATACATGCATACATACACTTTTTCCTCATTATGTACCTAGGGGCAAAATTGTTTGGTGAATTGGAATGCGCGGGGTTAAAATTTCACCTCACAACATAGCCTATGACTCTCTCGGGTCCAGAAATGTGACTGTGCAAAATTTTGTGGCTGTAGCTGCAACAGTGCATATGCCAATCCCGGACATACACACAAATATACAAGCATACACACACACACACATTGAGCTTTATATATTAGTTGTGAGGTCTGGTTATTTATCCTCAAACAACATCATGACATTGTCATGGACGTGGTTTGTGGAATCACTGTGCACGGACCGTGGAGAGCCTGGGGGGTGTAACTAACACCAGACTGTTCACTAGAGCCTCTGATGGTGAGGTTAGACTTGGCTTCCGATGAATGTCAGGTGCCACTCCAGGACAGACCAACAGTCACGCAGCAGCTGGACCCAGAAGGACAGACTAGATGGAGCAGCAGGCAGAGCTTGTATCAGAGTGCAGCAAACCAAGTTCATATCCGAGTGCAGCAGACAGAGTTTGAGTCAGAGTGCAGCAGGCAGGATTTGCATCAGAGTGCAGCAGACTGGATTTGCACTTCAAGTGCAGCAGGCAGGAATTGCACTAGAGTGCAGCAGGTAGGATTTTCATCAGAGTGCAACAGGCAGGATTTGCACTGGTATGCGACCTTACACGACATAGACTGTAAACAGGAAGGTTTCTCAGGCACCTCCCCAGTGGGGAGAAAGCAATATATACATAATGTCCCACAGCTATTGGCTGGGGGGGAACTAGCAAGTGCAAGCGCTGACCCTTTAAGAGGGCAGAAGCACACTTGTGTGTGACCTAAGGACATGGCTAGAGGAACGGCTGGAAGCATGCAGAGCATGGGGAAGGGAAGAACTATCTGCAGCATAGGTGAGTGAAGTGACACGCCGGAGACCCTGCCTGTCAGAGCAGGGATCCGGCGTGGTACTAACAGACATTGAGGATCCAGTAAGCACAACAGGGGCCCCAGATACTGAGTGAAGAAGTGAAAACTCGCTGCTACAGAGGAAAGCATGAATCTTTTTGCTCAACACTCAACTCTAATGTTAACATGACCATATGTATTAATTTCAAAACATATCTCAAAAGGTTGTCCCTATGTCTCGTACATTTGGCTGGTATACATCAAGATCCTGTAGATACATTTGTATTAAAAATGACAGTTGATTGCGTTCTTTGATATGCAATATCCATATATAAACAATAAACTACAAACTCTAGCATACATTTTATAATGAGAATCAATGGGGACCTGTGTCACTGGATAGATATACAGCTGAATAAGTCGGTTCAAAAGTATTAAACGGTTGTCCAGTGGTAAGCTACAAGTCTGTATTCATTTTATGTGACTATAGACTTGTGAATCCTCACATTGTGCCCAGTGCGCTTGGTGAGAGTTATCCGTTGCTGGCAGCATCGGACTGGAGCACCTTGGGCCCACCAGAGAAAACCAGCTACATAGAAATAAATACAAGACCACCAATTGTGTGGTAAACACACTAATATCAGGGTATAATATAAGGTAGTACACATCTTAATTATGTAGCAGGAGTTGGGGTAGCCCCCTCATAGAATATAAAGTAGCCCCCTCATAGAATATAATGTAGCCCCCCTCATAGAAAAATGTAGCCCCCTCATAGAATATAATGCAGCCCCCTCATAGAATATAATGCAGCCCACCTCATAGAATATAATGCAGCACCCCACAAAACATAATGCAACCCCCCTCATAAGGTATAATGCAGTCCCCCATAGAATATAATGTAGCACCCTCATAGGGCATAATGCAGCCCCCCTCATATAGTATAATGCAGCCCCACCACAGAATATAATGCAGCCCCTCCATAGAGTATACTGTAGCCCCCTCAAAGGGCATAATGCTGCCCCCCTCATATAGTATGATGTAGCCCCCCAGAATATAACATAGTCCCCTGAGAGAATAATGCAGTCCCCCACAGAATATAATGCAGCCCCCCTCATTAGGTATAATGTAGCCCCCCTCATAGGGTATATTGCAGCCCCCATCATAGGGTATAATGCAGCCCCTCTCCATCATTGCCTTCTCCCCCACCACCTCATCATTGCTTTCTCCCCCACAACCCCCATCATTGCCCATTCCACCACCTCAATCATTGCCTCCTCCCCATCACCACCATTGTCCTTTCCACCACTACCATCATTCTCCTTTCCACCACAACCATCATTACTTTCTCCCCACCACCACATCATTACCCATTTCAACACCTCCATCATTTCCTCCCCCCACCACCACCATCATTGTCCTTTCCACCAGCACCATCAATGCCTTCTCCCCCACCACCCCATAACTGCCCATTCCACCACCTCCATCAGCCTTCCCCACCACACCATCACTGCTCTCTCCATCACCCACATCATTGCCAATCTCCAATACACACATCTCTAATACAAACACACACATCACCCCACCACTCTCTCACACTCTCTCTCACACACACAGCACCCCACCACTCTCTCTCACACACACATACACACAGCACCGCACCACATACACACACACAACACCACACCACATACACACAGCATTGCACCACTCTCTCACACACACACAAAGCACCACCACACATACACACACAAAGCACCGCACTACATAAACACACGCACGCAGGCAGACACACACACAGAATCACTCACCCCTTCGCAAGTTCCCAGCAGCCTCTTCCACGCTGGCAGCTTTCTGTCTGAAACAGCATGCTGAATGATGACATCATCCAGATGTGCTGTCTCAGACAGGAAGCGCCAGGTAGGAAGCAGGACGCCATCAGATCCCTGCAGCTCCACTGCCAAGCTGGAGGATCACTCCCTGCCCGCTAATGGCCCTCAAGGTGAACCACCCTGCAAGGACCCACCTCTGGGGCCCCGAGGCAGCCACACCAGCTTTACATGCGGGCAGTGTTAGCCTCAGCCTGTGGCTAACACTGCCCGCTATTTAAGTGAAATGGTATTCACTCCTCTCTACGCCCATGGGAGCGTGAGGAAGTGTGAATATTCATTTCTCTTTAGCAGCAGGGACAGGATCCTGTCTCCAGCTGCTGCTCCGCTGGCACAGGGCAGGCCCTGACTCAGTGGCCCTATAGCTGTTGGGTGTGCCACTATTAGCGACATGCCACTGACCGAGGGCCCCTGGAGCAGTGGGGGTCCTAGGCAGCTCCTGGCCTGGTTGCTGGGTGATCATATGACCACAACTATCTCATTTGCTTACTGGTGTCACGTCACCACCAGACTCAGGGCCTGCTGTCCCGACCTCGGCCAGTAGGAGGCGCCGGACTATCACATCGCCGTCAGACTCAGGGCCTGCTGTCCCGGCCTCGGCCAGTAGAAGGCGCCGGACTATCACATCGCCGTCAGACTCAGGGCCTGCTGTCCCGGCCTCGACCACTAGGAGGCGCCGGACTGTCCTATCACCGGCTGACCCGTGGCCTGCAGTCCCGGCCTTGGTCTCTGCGAGGCGCTGTGCTTCAACCCCGAGTGGTGGCGGCGATAGTCATGAGGCTCCTGCGCAGGCGTCCGCTGGACGCAGGCTTTGCTCCTCGGTCAGTCATGAAGGGGCTGGTGCATCACCATCCAGCCTGGTCCTGGGGGCGGTCCGGATGACATCATCAGCCCACGGGCCTGTGAGGGATGACCTGATCCCTCAAATACCGTGGGACTGCTCTTGCAGGCCGCCGGATATATTCTTGGTTCCCCTGCGTGTTACTGTGTATTACTGTTGACTGACTCTGACTTTTGTCTGGACTTCTGACCCTTCTTCTGCCTAACGATTCTGTACCTCTGCGACTCTCCTGGTTTATGACACTGACTTCGGCCTGGATTCTGACTCTGCTTCTGCCTAACGATTCTGTACCTCTACGACTCTCCTGGTTTATGACACTGACTTCGGCCTGGATTCTGACTCTGCTTCTGCCTAACGATTCTGTACCTCTGCGACTCTCCTGGTTTATGACTCTGGCTTCGACCTGGTATCTGTCTTTGCTGCTGTCTACCGTTTTTATACCTTTTCTGCCTGACTGGTTTAGTCTCGGATATCATTGCCTTTGTGTCCTGTGTTGGAACACCTGTCTGGCGACCGTCCTGCTCTGGTCATTGCTCCTATTCAGACAGCACCTCCTGGGCTCTGCTATAAATCCAGATCCCTGTATAGGGGTAAAGGGTATCAGTGTTTCTCGGGGTGTTGTCTGGCTGCAGCCCAGACCGCAGGCAGACGTCACATTATATCCGGCCCAAAAAATAAAACTGCTTTTTGTGTCTACACTTAACACATATAAAAGCAGTTTTCCTCACCTTTTTTTTCCTTCCTCCTGACTGAGCTGATTCTTGGCCCAAACACCTGTTACATTGCACAGCCTGGAAGGTTACTCTCAGGTTCAAGCATGCTGCAGCCTGGAAGCTTCAAGGAAAATGCTGGCTGTTGGAAATCCACACTCCGGGATCATCACCACCTGGACAGCTCTGGGGGTCAGGTATTGCCCGCAAATGCGGCCAAACTGTTGTTACCAGTTTCCCTTTCTTTTGCTAAGAAACGTCTGTGTGTGAAGGCTTTTGTAGATTGTGGGGCTGCTGGCAACCTTATGGATTTTTTATTTGCTAAGAGCCTTGGTGTACCTCTGTCAAGGCTTAAAGCGCCTATTCAGACTACTGCGATTAATGGTACATCTATATTCCAAGGAGGTGTGGAATTCGTTACTGCCGAAATTTCTATGTCAGTGGGGACATTACATAATGAACAAATGTCATTTCTTGTTATATACAATTTATCAGATCCAGTTGTGTTAGGCATGCCATGGTTGCACCAACATAATCCGGTTATTGACTGGCGCATAGGTGACGTTGTGCGCTGGAGTCCACGGTGTCAGAGAAACTATGTCTTTTTCAGTAAACCAGATTAAAATTAAAACACCTTCTATTCCCTATGCGTTTAGGGATTATGAAGATGTTTTCTCTATAATGGAGTCGGAGAAACTACCTCCTCACAGAGAATACGATTGTCCTATTGAATTGGTCCCTGGTGCCCGTCTCCCTAAGGGGAGAATATTCAACCTCTCTGGTCCTGAGCGTGTAGCCATGAAGGAATACGTAGCAGACAGCCTTCGAAAGGGCTTCATTAGACCTTCCACCTCACCTGTAGGAGCTGGGTTTTTCTTTGTAGAGAAAAAAGATGGTGGACTCAGACCATGCATTGACTACCGTGAGCTGAACGCCATAACCGTAAAAAATCAATACCCACTGCCACTCATTCCTGATCTGTTTAATCAGTTACTGGGAGCTCGCTGGTTTACTAAGCTTGACTTCCGGGGGGCATATAACCTGGTCCGCATAAGAGATGGGGACGAATGGAAAACGGCCTTTAATACACCCCTTGGCCATTTTGAGTACCTGGTAATGCCCTTCAAATCAAATCAAATCAAATCAAATTTATTATCGCCAAGTACATGTTACATATATACAAGGAATTCTTTGTGGCAAAGAGGCAACATAATATATAACAACAGATACAACAAGTAACATCTAACAAGACAGATACAGTATATAGTCTACACATGACGATTTAATTGTTGAACAGAGAGTGGATAGAAGCTGTTCATATGGCGGTTGGTGCTGCATTTGGGGACTCTGAAGCGACGTCCTGAAGGGAGTAGTTGGAATGAGGAGTGTCCCGGGTGAGAGGGATCGGATGAAATTTTCAATGCGTGGGATCGAATACTCTTATCATAAAGATCCTGGATTTTAGGCAGGGGGGAACCTATAATTCTCTCTGCTGTTCTGAAAGTCCTTTGTAAGCGGAGTTTGTCATGCGCAGTGGCTCCCCCATACCAGACTATCAGAGAGGAACAAATCACAGATCTGATGACAGCATTAAAGAATAAGATCAGCAGATTCTTAGACAAACCATATCTTTTCAGCTGACGCAAGAAGAACATCCTCTGTTGTGCTTTTCTTATAACAGCATCCACGTTTTTCCCCCATTTAAGATCATGAGAGATGATAACACCAAGGAATTTGGTCTCTGTGACCCTAAGAACCACTTCGTCATGGATGTAGATTGGAAGTATCTCATGTTGATCTTTCCTAAAATCCACAACCATCTCAGCAGTTTTTTTAGTGTTGAGTACAAGATTATTGGCTTTACACCAGTCACATATTCTTTCCACCTCACTCCGATACAAGTCTTCAGCATTTCCCCTGATGAGACCAATCAGTGTCATATCATCGGCAAATTTCAAGATTTTTACTGAGTCTGCTGAAGAGATGCAATCATTCGTATAGAGAGAAAACAGTAACGGGGACAAAACACACCCCTGAGGTGCCCCGATGTTTGTGACCAAGGTGTCCGAAGTGAATGGTCCAACTTTTACACTCTGTATCCTGGCTGTCAGGAAGTTATAAATCCACCAGCATAAGTTAAGAGGGACTCCAAGAGCTACCATTTTCTTATGAAATAAATTTGGATCAATGGTATTGAACGCTGAGCTAAAGTCCATGAAAAGAATCCGGACATATGAGTGCAGTTCATCTGTATGATCCAAAATGTACTTCAGTGCCAGATTGACAGTGTCGTTTGCCAAACGATTCTCCTTATAGGCAAACTGAAGCGGGTCCCATAGCTTCTGCGTGAATTTTATCAGGTGGGACATCATAATTCTTTCGAAGACTTTCATAGCTACAGATGTGAGTGCTACTGGTCTATAGTCGTTCAACTCAGAGGATCCCACTTTCTTGGGGACAGGGATAATTGTGGAATTTTTCCAACACTGAGGTACAACGCACTCTTTCAGTGACACATTGTATATATTTGTCAGTATAGGGGCAAGCTGGGTAGCACATACTTTCAGACACATTGGAGATACACCATCAGGGCCAGGTGCCTTTTTGACCTTAAGTCCCTTCAGGATGCGTATCACCTCTGCCTCGGAGATCACTACTTGGGTGTTGCACAATGAATGATCTTTATATGAACATACTGAGGAGCTTAGAGATGAATAGCCACTGTGTGTAGAGCTTGCCTCAAATCTGCAGTAGAATTCATTTAACTCTGCTGCCAGACTTCTGCTGGGGTTCACTATAGTGGGGTGGCTTTTATAATTGGTGACCTCTCTTAATCCTCTCCATGCAGATCTATTATCTTTTGATGAGAACCTTTCCTCCAGAATCTTTGCATACTCGTGTTTGGCTAACTTGATCTCTTTAGATAGCGAGTTCCTAAGTTTCTTGAATTCAGTAATATCGCCTGCTTTATAAGCCTCCTCTTTTCTCTTACGGATCAACCTGACTTTATTTGTAAACCACGGCTTGTTGTTTCCCCGAAAGTGGACAGATTTGGATGGAATAAACGTGTCTTCACAAAAACGGATATATGAGGACACTGCATCAACCCATTCATCCAGACCCGAGCATGTTTCCTGGAATACCTCCCAGTCCGTGCATTCAAAGCATGCTTGTAGTTGCAATTTTGCCTCCTCAGACCATGTCTTCTTTGTATAAACTGTAGGTTTGAATGTTTTCAACCTTTGCCTGTAGGCTGGAATTAAATGAATTAGACAATGATCTGAAAAGCCCACTGCTGCTCTCCTCACTGCCCTGTAGGCCCCTTTTATGACTGTATAGCAGTGATCAAGCGTATTGTTCTCTCTCGTGAAGCAGTTTATATGTTGAGTAAATTTGGGGAGATCCAGGTTGAGTTTTCCTTTGTTAAAGTCCCCCATTACGATCACAAATGGAGATCCTTTCTCCCATTCTGATATTTTGCATGCTAATTCACCAATAGCAGCTTTAACAGATGCTTGAGGGGGAATATATACTGCAACCAGAACCATAGATGAAAACTCTCTTGGAGAGTAAAATGGTCTACAATTGAGTGCAAGGTACTCTAGATCTGGAGAGCAACCTTTTCCCAGTATGTTGACATCACAGCACCAGCTAGTGTTGATGTAGAGACATACCCCACCCCCCCTTTGTTTACCTGAAGCTACACAATCACGGTCAGCTCTGTAGATAACAAAACCAGGTAGATCCAGACTACAATCAGGGATGGTCTCATTCAACCAGGTCTCAATAAAACAAAGAGAAGCTGAATTGGCCATATCAGATCTCATGTTACAAAGTAAGTTCAGTTCCTCCATTTTGTTAGATAAGGAACGGACATTAGCCAAGTGGAATGAAGGAAGAGCTGTTCTGAACCCTCTCCTCCGAAGGCGTGCCAGGACGCCTCCTCTCCTACCTCTCTTGCAGTACACCTCCACAGGTTTCACAGAAGTAATGGATTTTATGTGCTCAATTGTTGAATTAGCAATCATGCTCCAAGAAGGGGAGTCCATGAGAAATTGCGGATGATTCCAGAATAATAAATCGTCCCTTGAAATCATAAGAGTAGGTTTACAGAGTGCAGTGGCCATGATTACACTCAGCTTGTAGCTATAAAGACTGAACAGTCACAGCTTAGCAAAGTTAAATGTACAACTTTCCATAAAGGGTGCTTCCAGCACTGCTGGGGGGGAGGGCATGGGTGCAACAAGACAGGGACATCAGGGGACATGCCAACAGTCAGTCCAAACCTGCCCAGCTCACCCCTTCAGCTCCACCTGGACCACAAGATCTCCAGAACATCTCCAGCACCGCACACTCCACCAGCTTTCCTATCCCGGGATCATCTGCATTCTGGAAATGGGTACAAGTTGTAGGAAAGTTGGCAGGCAGCTAGCAGCTTCACTCTCCCCCAGCTGAAACCAGGCACGGAGCTCCACGAGGACAGAAATACACCGGTCCCAGCTGGTCGCAGTCTCCACACTACTCCCAGCTCTGCCGAATCCTGTAGCCCTACAGCTCCACGTGGACCACAAGATCTCCAGAACAACTCCAGCACCGCACACTCCACCAGCTTTCCTATCCCAGGATCATCTGCATTCTGGAATTGGTTACAAGTTGTAGGAAAGTTGGCAGGCAGCCAGCAGCTTCACTCTCTCCCAGCTGAATCCAGGCACAGAGCTTCACGAGGACAGAAAGACACCAGTCCCAGCTGATCGCAGTCTCCACACTACTCCCAGCTCTGCCGAATCCTGTAGCTACGCAATGGTGAGTGCTCCAAAGGGAGAATTAACAATTAAACGGGGTAAAAAACTAAAAAAACTCAGGAGCCTCATGCCAGAGCAGCCATCTCCTCGGCGCTCCTCCTCCTCCTCCTTTGGACTCAGTAACGCTCCTGCAGTATTTCAGCACTTCGTCAATGATATTTTCAGAGATATTTGTGGGGTGTATGTCATCGTATATCTGGATGACATTTTGATTTATTCTGCTGACCCTGTGACACATGCTCAACACATCCGTTCAGTACTGCAAAGACTGCGCGAAAACTCTTTGTTCGCAAAATTTGAAAAATGTGTTTTTTTTGCCGAAGAGGTGCAGTTCTTAGGATACATGGTCTCAGGCAAGGGGTTCCGCATGGATCCTGCCAAGATTCAACCCATTAAGGATTGGGTACAACCCAAATCGCTGAAAGCACTGCAGCGATTTTTGGGATTTGCGAATTATTATCGCACATTCATCAGGGGATTCTCAGAGATTGCCAAGCCACTCACGGACCTTACCCGGAAAGGGGCGGACGTGACTAATTGGAATCCTGAGGCAACCCGGGCTTTTTCTACACTAAAGGAGTGCTTCGTGGCCAACCCGGTGTTGATTCAACCAAACTTGGACCACCCGTTTATTGTGGAAGTAGATGCCTCCGAAGTCAGAGTGGGAGCGGTGCTCTCACAAGGCACTGCATCCCTCACTCAGCTTCGTCCATGTGCCTTTTTCTCCCGCAAATTCTCTGCCACGGAGAGAAACTATGACATCGGCAACCGAGAACTATTGGCAATCAAGTGGGCCTTCGAGGAATGGCGCCACTTCCTCGAAGGCGCCAAACACAAAGTTACTGTTATTACCGATCACAAAAACCTAACCTACCTAGAGTCGGCTAAAAGACTAAACCCTAGGCAGGCCAGGTGGGCCTTGTTTTTCTCCAGGTTTGATTTCTTAATCACCTTCTGCCCCGGAACCAAAAATGTGAGGGCAGATGCCCTCTCCCGCAGCTTTTGTCCCACACACACCGAGGACTATGATCCAGGTCCCATATTGGCCAATGGCATTGTCGTGTCGGCAGTATCTCTGGACCTTCTGGAGGAGATCCGTAGGTCATCAGAACGAGCTCCTTACACTACGCCCCCCAAAAAATTATTTGTTCCAGCTACCTTTTGCTTACGAGTGTTAAAAGAATCTCACGACTCCGTCCTGGCAGGCCACCCTGGTCTCAATAATACCACTAGGCTGGTAACCAGGAACTTTTGGTGGCCAACGGTGGCCAAGGACTGTAAGGAGTACGTCTCAGCGTGTGAAGTCTGTGCCCGCGCCAAGTCCCCCCATAACCGTCCTACCGGCTGGCTTCAGTCCTTGCCCACCCCTGACAGTCCATGGACCCACATCTCCATGGACTTCATTACAGACCTGCCACCCTCCGAGGGGAAAACTTGTATTTGGGTGGTGGTGGACAGGTTCAGTAAACAGTCTCACTTTGTTCCCCTGTCCGGCTTACCCAACTCTGAAACCTTAAGCAAGTTGTTTGTTCTTCACGTTGTACGTTTGCACGGCGTTCCGGCAAATATCGTATCCGACAGGGGTACCCAGTTCGTCTCGAAGTTCTGGAGGGCGTTCTGTAGACGTATTGGTGTTGAGTTGTCCTTCTCCTCGGCATACCATCCCGAGACGAATGGCCAAACTGAGCGTGCCAACCAAACGCTGGAGCAATACCTCCGCTGCTATGTCTCAGCACATCAGTCAGATTGGGTGGAACATTTGCCATTGGCAGAGTTCGCTCTCAATAATAGATACCAAGACTCCATCAAAACTACCCCCTTCTTCTGTAATCTTGGACTACATCCGCGCTTTGGATCATTTTCGGCCAAGATGTCGGAAATCCCAGGGGTTGAGCAAAATATACATCGTCTGAAGACTATTTGGTCCGAAGTAAACTCTAATTTAAAAGGGGCTCAAATTAGACAGACTTCGGCGGCTAATAGACGACGATCCCAGGGGCCGCACCTGGGAGTTGGTGACAAGGTTTGGCTCTCTACAAGAAACATGAAAGATGTATATCTTTGTACCGTGTTAGCCAGTAGATAGAAAAATATTCAGGATTGAGAGTCCTCAGTAGTTGATACCTTTTAATGGCTAACTGAAAAGATGGTAACACATTGCAAGCTTTCGAGACTACTCAGGTCTCTTCATCAGGCTAGACTAATACAAAATCTGAAGAGTCACATATTTATGCACAATACAGCCTAGAAAAAATGCAATAGATAAGACAAGTGACGTGAAGCAGAACTATCAATATGGGAGAGGGAGAAACATAAATATAAACATTGGACCAGTTCATAGATAAGGAGTCCGGATGTTTTATGGTCCTCTGATTGGGGTCTAGTTCTGTGTTGTGATGCCCCCACACGGTTTTAAAAGGAAATTCCTTAATTGATGTAAAAAGGGCAAAAGCTTAGAACAAGGATGAATGCTCATCGTCACACAATAAGAGAAAAAAGAATGAATCTACCTGTGGCAAAACATTTCTGTATCCCTGATCACAGCAGCATGGATATGAAATTACTGGTATTGAAAGGTAACTTCAATTCTCAGAGAGAGAGACGAGTTTGGGAGTACAAATTTATGACGAACTTTGATACTCTCAGTGCTGGAATGAATGTGTCGCATGGATTTATGTCTTTTTACATCAATTAAGGAATTTCCTTTTAAAACCGTGTGGGGGCATCACAACACAGAACTAGACCCCAATCAGAGGACCATAAAACATCCGGACTCCTTATCTATGAACTGGTCCAATGTTTATATTTATGTTTCTCCCTCTCCCATATTGATAGTTCTGCTTCACGTCACTTGTCTTATCTATTGCATTTTTTCTAGGCTGTATTGTGCATAAATATGTGACTCTTCAGATTTTGTATTAGTCTAGCCTGATGAAGAGACCTGAGTAGTCTCGAAAGCTTGCAATGTGTTACCATCTTTTCAGTTAGCCATTAAAAGGTATCAACTACTGAGGACTCTCAATCCTGAATATTTTTCTATCTACTGGCTAACACGGTACAAAGATATACATCTTTCCTGTATCAAAATGGAGGATACCAGAATGTACCGCATCTTTATGGAACTAAAACCACTTCTGAAGAAACGTGCACAAATGGACAGCGACATTTTTTTCTTATCTAAATGCAAAAAGGAGAATCTAATTCCCAAAGGACTCTGGATTACAAACCCAATTCTTCATACCTACAATACCCATTATGCACAAAACCTTTGTCACAGGACTTCTGAGAGACTAAGGAACCACCTTTTACATGTCTGCTACAGCATAAGGAGTAAAGTCCAGGGGCAATTTGAAACTCTGAGGAAAACACTTACAGAAAGCACAGAGCAAAAATTACAACAATACTACAACAAACTACGGACCTTTCTGGTTCATAACAAGGAAAAGAAACTGCACAGACTGCGTCTCAATTCAGGACTCTATACAAACAGATACAAAACAAATCCAAAACCTGACAACTTGGACAACCACTCCACTCCAGACACAAAAGCATCTAACTGTGTCATCAATCTCTCAGATTATAAACCCAACAAAGTGGAACTGGCCGTGCTTTCTAGAGGACTCTCATTTTGTCCCACTAAGGCCCTAGATAAAACTGAACTCTGCAGTGATATGGAACAGTATTTCAGGAGACTGCGCCTGAGGGAATATTTCAATGATACAGAAGATTCAGAAAACACTCAGACCGAAGGAAAAGGGATCGTAACAACTAGGAAAAGGTCAGACTGGACACCTCCACCTGGACGCAACCCTCATTTGGATAAATATATAGACTCCTTCAGACATTTGATAAAATCCACAATCATAGACACTAACAGGAGACAAGCATCCAACATCAGTGCCCAGGAGAGAAAGGCCATACAGTCTTTAAAAACCAACAAAGTAATCATCATTAAACCTGCTGACAAGGGAGGTGCAATAGTCATGATGAATACGTCAGACTACATGAAGGAAGCAAACAGGCAACTTATGGACACACGCTACTATAGAAAATTGGAGTCGGATCCTACACAGGACTATTACAAGGAACTAAACAAGTTGGTTTCTTGTCTGCCTGACCAGTCCATAAGAGCTGGCGATGACCTGATACCAGAGACTCCAAGAATAGGGACATTCTACATGCTTCCCAAAATCCACAAATCTGGAAATCCAGGAAGACCAATTATTTCATGTGTGGGCACCCTCACTGAGCAGGTATCTGGATGGGTAGAGGGTATTCTTAAACCACTGGTGAAGGATACATCCAGCTACATTCAGGACACAACTGACCTATTGAATAAACTAGCAGCAATAGGTCCTCTACCAGAAGGAACCATCCTGGCCACCATGGATGTGGAATCTTTGTACTCTAATATCCCACACCAAGATGGTTTAAATGCCTGCAAATTCTTCATGGAAAACACAGGGACTGATGCTGATGCTGTGGTGAAACTTATAAAATTCATCCTCACCCACAATTACTTTGAATTTGACAACAGGATCTATCTACAGGAGACTGGCACAGCTATGGGAAGTAAAATGGCTCCACAGTATGCAAATCTTTTCATGGCAAAGCTTGAAAGCGACTTTTTGTCCTCATGCCCCATCAGGCCCCTGGCCTACTACCGCTTCATTGATGATATTTTAATCATCTGGATGGAGTCTGAGCAACAGCTAAAGACGTTCCACGAACAGTTTAATCAATTTCATCCCACCATCAATTTAACACTCAACTACTCCAGTACTGAGATTAATTTTTTGGACACCATCATTAAGCTAAAAAACAATGAAATAGAGACATCCCTGTATCAGAAGCCAATCGACCGTCCAACATACCTTAAATGGGACAGTTTCCATCCAAAACACATAAAGAACTCTATTATCTATAGCCAAGCCATCAGATACAATCGTATATGTTCCAACCCTATGGACAGAAACAAACACCTTGGTCGCCTCAAAAAGACCTTTTTGAATCAGGGTTACCATCCAAGAACAATTGAAAACCAAATTACAAGAGCCACCAGATTGTCAAGGAATCACCTGCTAAATTACAAAGCTAAAGAAGAAAATAACCGAGTGCCTCTAGTAGTCACCTACAACCCAAATCTGGAGGTGCTAAGGGGAGCTGCACGGAAATTACAACCTTTACTACAAAAAGATGCCCGATTGAAATCCATTTTTCAAGACCCCCCACTGCTGTGTTTTAGGCAGCCCCCAAATTTAAGAAGCATCATTGTCAGAAGCTCCCTGTCCTCTACAACAGCTGCAGGAACCTTTCCTTGCAACCAGAAAAAATGTAAAACCTGTCCATTTATAATGACCACGGACAAGATAAAGATCCCCAACTCACATCAGGACTACAAGATCGCAGGTACTTTCAGCTGCATTACATCTAATGTGGTGTACTTAATTATTTGTACTAAATGTCCAACTGGGGGTATGTATGTGGGGGAGACAGGGCAAAAGCTTAGAACAAGGATGAATGCTCATCGTCACACAATAAGAGAAAAAAGAATGGATCTACGTGTGGCAAAACATTTCTGTATCCCTGATCACAGCAGCGTGGATATGAAATTACTGGTATTGAAAGGTAACTTCAATTCTCAGAGAGAGAGACGAGTTTGGGAGTACAAATTTATGACGAACTTTGACACTCTCAGTGCTGGAATGAATGTGTCGCATGGATTTATGTCTTTTTACATCAATTAAGGAATTTCCTTTTAAAACTGTGTGGGGGCATCACAACACAGAACTAGACCCCAATCAGAGGACCATAAAACATCCGGACTCCTTATCTATGAACTGGTCCAATGTTTATATTTATGTTTCTCCCTCTCCCATATTGATAGTTCTGCTTCACGTCACTTGTCTTATCTATTGCATTTTTTCTAGGCTGTATTGTGCATAAATATGTGACTCTTCAGATTTTGTATTAGTCTAGCCTGATGAAGAGACCTGAGTAGTCTCGAAAGCTTGCAATGTGTTACCATCTTTTCAGTTAGCCATTAAAAAGTATCAACTACTGAGGACTCTCAATCCTGAATATTTTTACAAGAAACATCAAACTTAAGGTACCGTCGGCCAAACTGGGTCCCAGGTTCATCGGCCCATATGAAATATTAGAGGTAATTAACCCGGTAGCGTTTCGGTTAAAGCTCCCGCAGTCGTTTAAAATTCCTAACGTTTTTCATAAGTCCCTCCTCAAGGTATACCGTTCCCCAATTCGTCCCGTCCAGTCCCCTCCTCCTCCAGTTTTGGTCAAGGGCGCCTTGGAGTACGAGGTCCAAGGCATATTTGATTCCTGTCTAGTGAGAAACTCGGTACAATATTTGGTGCATTGGAAGGGCTATGGCCCAGAGGAGAGGTCCTGGGTCCCCGCTAGTGACATTCGTGCTAAGCGGTTGATTAGAAGGTTTCACCTCCTCCACCCTGACAAACCGGGTTTTGAGGGACCAGAGGCCCCTCTTAGAGGGGGGGTACTGTCACATCACCACCAGACTCAGGGCCTGCTGTCCCGGCCTTGGCCAGTAGGAGGCGCCGGACTATCACATCGCCATCAGACTCAGGGCCTGCTGTCCCGGCCTCAGCCAGTAGGAGGCGCCGGACTATCACATCGCCGTCAGACTCAGGGCCTGCTGTCCCGGCCTCAACCACTAGGAGGCGCCGGACTGTCCTATCACCGGCTGACCCGTGGCCTGCAGTCCCGGCCTTGGTCTCTGCGAGGCGCTGTGCTTCAACCCCGAGTGGTGGCGGCGATAGTCATGAGGCTCCTGCGCAGGCGTCCGCTGGAAGCAGGCTTCGCTCCTCGGTCAGTCATGAAGGGGCTGGTGCATCACCATCCAGCCTGGTCCTGGGGGCGGTCCGGATGACATCATCAGCCCACGGGCCTGTGAGGGATGACCTGATCCCTCAAATACCGTGGGACTGCTCTTGCAGGCCGCCGGATATATTCTTGGTTCCCCTGCGTGTTACTGTGTATTACTGTTGACTGACTCTGACTTTTGCCAGGACTTCTGACCCTTCTTCTGCCTAACGATTCTGTACCTCTGCGACTCTCCTGGTTTATGACACTGACTTCGGCCTGGATTCTGACTCTGCTTCTGCCTAACGATTCTGTACCTCTGCGACTCTCCTGGTTTATGACTCTGGCTTCGACCTGGTATCTGTCTTTGCTGCTGTCTACCGTTTTTATACCTTTTCTGCCTGACTGGTTTAGTCTCGGATATCATTGCCTTTGTGTCCTGTGTTGGAACACCTGTCTGGCGACCGTCCTGCTCTGGTCATTGCTCCTATTCAGACAGCACCTCCTGGGCTCTGCTATAAATCCAGATCCCTGTATAGGGGTAAAGGGTATCAGTGTTTCTCGGGGTGTTGTCTGGCTGCAGCCCAGACCGCAGGCAGACGTCACAACTGGCCACATTCCGACTAAACTGTTTATGGCGCTGTTCAACACATTTGCATCGGCCATCTAGTCAGAATGTGGCTGGGAGCATGCCTATCGCATACATGTGGTCACATGACATCCTGCCTCCAGCCCCGGCACCAGACAATCCTCAAACATAGAGTGACTGCACACTTGTATCTTTAAACTAGATAATGTTACACTCCCCTTAGAACTGGTATTAAAATACATATACCAAGTAGAAAACTTATTTGTGTCAATAGACATTTTAAACCAAATATCCAATATGAATAATGACTGCACACTTGTATCTTTAAACTAGATAATGTTACACTCCCCTTAGAACTGGTATTAAAATACATATACCAAGTAGAAAACTTATTTGTGTCAATAGACATTTTAAACCAAATATCCAATATGAATAATGACGGTGTACTAGTGTGACAGTCTACATATCAATTGGCAATATTAGACATTCCAGAATGAATGATTTTAGACTATTAGAGCTTAAAATAGAAACTATTGTACTGATTTAATGAATATATTTGGCATATCCATTCAAAAGAAGACAAATTACTGTATAAGATAGTGTACAGACAATATCCAAAGTGGTGTTCAATTGAAATAGAGTTTTCTCTTACAAGAGGAACCTTGTTGGATGTACAATGTCTTAGAAATAAAAAAAAATAATCAAGTAGCAGAAATGGATGGAAACACAATGATCTGTCTATTTATTCCATGAAGCCTATTAAATTTGTGACCCCTGAGAATGTTAGGTCATTCCTTGTAGCTAAAAGAATAGAGACTTATTCTTAAAACATGAAAGCGTTATTTACCGGTCAAGACTGTAAAATTCCAGATTATTAAATTATCTACAGAAGACAAAAAGTGTTGGCAAGAAAGGTTTAGACATTTTCTTTCAGAAAGGAATATACAGGGTTAATGCCATTAATGCTATTTAATTGCCTTAAGGGTATTGGTCTATCTCACTCAAGAGAGGTTTTTGTCTGATTCAGGTTTACACGCAGAAAAGGTTGAACTTGATGGACGTATGTCTTTTTACAATCGACTAACTGTACAATTATATATTGATTCATCATCCATCTTTTCAAAGAAGCAAAATAATCAATAACAATACTATGTAACATCTGGTAAAATCATGACGAACCTTCTGTAACAGCAGGTCTTAAGCCAAAATTAAAAAGGATAAATGAGGCAGTAAAAAGCAATGCTATACCTAGAAAAATCTGAGACAAGGTCCATTATCAAGGCAAAAAGCCATTATATTAAAGGGCAAAGTTTAAAAAACGTGCACATTTTTTGATGTATGGGTGCAAAATTTCTACCATAATTTATCAGCAGATGGACTAACCATTTAAAGACTATATTAATATGACATTCTGGGAAACACATTTTTAAAAAGTAAAAAAAAAACATGGTGCTTTGATTTGGGCACCATATGTTGGCTTTTACTCCACGTAGGATATTGAACTGGATATTCAGTGATAGTGCTACACTGACACAAATCTAAGCATAGGACAAATAGTTGCACTAGCATGTACTTTAAATTACTGTCAACCTTTCAATGCCATGTAATTTCTTGGTCTAACATGTTGATAGATTTCATAATATTGGCCCCCAAACTTCTGATATCCTTTATTTAAAAACTTCCTTCTCACCCCCCAATCGGGGTGGTTGATTTTGTCCTTTCTCATTCTCAAGTCCTCTACCAGAGGCCTAGCAGTTTGAAGGAACTGCACAGGATCTCAGTTCCCAGCATTGCACTTTTCTGGACAGAGAGTTCAGATGTTGCTCCTGGGATCTGTTGTAGCCATTTTCCCAACTAAGGGGTCACTGCTCCAAGTGCTCCTATCACCACTGGAATCACTGTAGCCTTCACCTTCCACATCTTCTCCAGTTCTCCTTTGAAGCCCTGCTATTTCTCCAGCTTCTCATATTCCTTCTTTCTGATGTTGCTGTCACTTGGCCACTGCCTAATAAAATGTCTAGTTGGTTAGCCAACACCTGCCTATCCATATAGATCTTGAAGTCCCACATGATTTTAGCCCTTTCATTCTCCACCACTTTCTCTGGGGCCTCCCAACTGGACTTAGGGGGACTTAGCCCATATGCTGCACAGATGTTTCTGTATACAATTCCCGCAGCTTGGTTGTGGCATTCGGTATGTGGCGTTCCAGCTTGCATTTTGCATCCTGCCACTAAGCGTTGGACTGTTACTGAGGTTTGTAAAGATAAATGAATTACTACTGCGCTTAGAGTCACTGGTCATTGTCTTATTCAAATGGATTTGAAGAGAAAAAAAAAAATCAAAGTCCAGAGCACAATAAAAGAACCAGATTTGGACAGAGAACAACAATAAGTAACACTAAAAAAGTCATATATATCCCTTTGGATGCTTAATGCCAATTGTAGTGCAAGAAAACAAGATTACCTTGTAAAGCAGTAGGGGTTAACAGCCACAGAGGGGGAGGGCGGGCTCAGTCTCACAAGTGAACTCTGATTCTGTGTTTGGAGATCCCAAAAGTCCTTCTGTAAATAATAACACTCTTCCGGTGGGTTGCTGATTAAATGCTTCTTGCTTAAGAAATACAGTAATCCTGTTAGCGATGCTACCCCGGCCGGTGGCAGCAGTCGCTCTAATGGCAGGCTGGGTGGGAAAACACACTGAACTAGGTGCCTGAACTTCACACTATGCTCGTCAGCACAGGACCTCTGTGAAGTCAGAGACACGTGATGCACTGGGCTGCAGCCTAGAGATTGCAATGAGGACCAAAAAGCTATCCTACATGTTTCAGAGACTCCTGTCTCCTTCCTCAGGGATGTGGTCCTGCTTGCAATCTCTGTAGTATATATGCACACACTCAATAGAAGTAAATAAATCAATTAAAAATGTCCGTCATCACTGGAAGCCAAATAGTTCAATTTCACTATTTGGGTGCTAGACTTAGGGGGAGACTCACATGCATTGTAAGAAGCTTTTGTGTCTTCACCTCTGCAACTTCCATCTCTTCTATTGGCCAGCACATTATGCCAGCAAGGTATCTGATAACTGGCAGGGCATATGTATTGATGGTGTGGATTTTATTCTTCAGGATCTATCTTGCCCTTTGGTAGTATTTGGATGTTGCAGCTTTCTTTGCCTCCTCATCATGGTTACCTGTGGGATGCCGAGGTACTTGTAGCATGTCTGTACACCTGCTATGTGCCCTGCTGGAAATTCCACTCCACCAGTCTTGACAACCTTGCCTCTTTTTATTACCAACTGACGGCATTTCTCCAGTCCGAAGGACATCCTGATGTCTCGCTGTAGATCCTTGTCAGGTGGATCAGTGCATTGATGTCTCATTTGTTTTTTGCATACAGCTTGATGTCATCCATGTAGAGGAGGTGGCTGATGGTGCTTCCACTCTTGAACTTGTATCCATAGCCAGACTCTGTAGTTATCTGACTGAGAGGGTTCTAGTCTATGGGGAACAGCAATGTGGATAGTGTATCACCTTGGTGTATGCCACATTTGATGGTCACTTGTGCTTGTTGTCTTGAGTTGACTTCCAATGTTGTTATCCATAGCCCCATTGGGTTTCTGAAGAAGGTTCTTAATTTCCTGTTGACATTGTAGAGAGCCACACATTCACAGATCTATGTGTGTGGCATTGACTCGTAGGCTTTCCTGTAGTTAATCCAGGCTGTGCTGAGATTGGTCTGTCTGGATCTTCAGTCTTGAGCGACTGCTCTATCTACAAGGAGCTGGTGCTTAGAGCCTCTAGTGTTCGTCCCAATGCCTTTCTGAGCTGGATTCATGTACTGTTTCTTATGATTCTGTAGCTTGGTGGCTATGATGCCTAATAGGAGTTTTCATGTTGTTGTAAGGCAGGTTATTGGGCAGTAGTTAGATGAAACTGTTCCTTTGTGAGGATCCTTCATGATCAGCATTGTTCTTCCTTGTGTTAGTTAAGCTGGATGATGGCATGTTTCTAACATTTGGTTCATCTGCTTTGCCATGCATTCATGTACCACTGTTAATTTCTTTAGCCAGTAGGTGTGGATCATGTCTGGGCCAGGATCTGTCCAGCTCTTCATTTTCTTGACCCACTGTTGGATGCCTGCTTCTGTAATGGTGACTGGTTCTTGGTCTAGGTGGCTGCTATGTTTCATTTTCAGATCTTGCTGCCACATTGCACTGGTTTTGTGCATTTTTCTTTCTCTCATATTTTCCTCCAGTATTGTGCAGTCTCTGCTATTGGTGAAGCTGCTGCATTTGTGCTGTAGTTGGGTGTACATCTTGGATGGTTCTTTGGAGAACAGGGCATTTATCTTCTTGGCCTCAGCTTCTCTAGTGTATCTCTCTAAATTTGCAGTCTCTAGTGCTTCCGTTGGGGTCAGACTTTTGTACTTGTCCAGCTTGGTCTTATTCTTGATCTTTACACCCTTCTATATTTCTGTTAGTTGCAGACTTCCCTTCATGTCACCTTCATCTTTGTCCCATCAAAGAATGCTCATTTTAGAATGCTTAAAGAGAACCTTTCACCAGTTTGAGCATGTTATACTGGCTACTTCACAAAACAGTGACTGCAGAGCTGAATAGAATACAGTTTTTATTTTTTAACTTCTCTCAATTGCAAAGATATTAGCTGGTAAAGTTTAGGTCATAAGTTATGTTAAGTCCAAAAGGCATTTTTAAAGTTTTTTTCTCTGAGGACATACTTCTTCCCCGTATCCTATTGCCCAATCATTAGCAGACAGCAACATAGAAAACCCGCTTTAAGCTATTTTGAGGGCACATTCTTTTTTCCCTGCATGACACAACATGCCTATGGCTGGTCAACATTGTACAAGGGAAGACGTGCATGCCCACAATGAAAACTTTCTGGTAATGCTTCACTGGCCTTAAACCAAACTTTACAAGCTAATATCTCAGAAAATAAGAAATAAAATTTATTATTAATGATATAGCCAGTTTAAAATGTAAAAACTGATGAAATAATAATCTTTAAAGTCTCCACTAGATAGAACTTACTGCTTGTACATTACATTCATACGATTCAAACTCAAATTCAACAAGCTCAACTCAAAGCCAAAATTGTAAACTTCTGTGTTCCCCTACTGGTAATTGGAAGTAGCCAGAATTGTTCTATTTAATTCTATTTTCAATAATAGGATGACATCAGTGTGAAATATTTCAGAAATCAGGTGATCCGGTGCCCAAAATGTGTTATGAGTTGTAGTTTTGAAAGAAACCATTGATTATATATATATAATATTATATATATAGAAAAAACAGAGACCAGCACAAACTTGAGCAGATTTTGGGTGAAATACTTCCTGAGTAATGCGGTGGTCCAACGCAAAAATATATATGGAAAAAAATCAGGTAGCACTCCAGTTCAAGGGAAAATTGTGGACTTTAATCCAGCGCCAAGTGGTGCAATGTTTCGACCTCACAGCACGGTGCTGGATTAAAGTCCACAATTTTTCCTTGAACTGGAGTGCTGCCTGATTTTTATATATATATATATATATATATATAACTATATATATATATATATATATACATGGGGAAAAAAATCCAAGTGTGGTGAAATGATGAAGAAAATGCAATTCTTCAATTGTTTGTTTAGAGTTTAATTTATAATGTTGATAGTACTGTAAGAACAACTTGATATAATCCTTTAGATCAGAATGATGACATTGATATGTCAAACTTGTATAATATTATATAATTGGTAAAACAAATTCAGAAATATGCAGAAATTAAATGTTGGTTTCTTTTGTTATTTTCTAGGACCCAAAACTTTTATAATTTTTTCATCGATGGAGCTGTGTGAGGGTTTGTACATTTATGGTGGAGGATGGGAAGGGGTTGAATTGTAAATAGAACTTTTCACTTTATTTTGTGTTAACTACCTGTAAAAACATTATACTCAAGTAAATTCATGGCACCTAAATATATTCAAGTAAAATGTTCTCACTAGTGATGAGCAAGCATGCTCGCCACTACTCGGTACTCGTCGAAGCATCTCACTGCTCGAGATGCTCGGAGCTCGCCAAGTATTAAAGGGGATGCTCGGTGTGAGCTCGGGTCCCCTCCCTGCATGTTTAGCGCTCTTTAGAGAGGCAATAAACATGCAGGGATTTTCTGCCACACACTGTAATGCCACAGCCATGTTGGCTGTGGCATTACAGTGATTGCCTGGCCGCGCAGCATCCTCAGGTCTATATCAGACCTGGCGCTGCCATGCTCATCACATGCTGTGTCTGTGTCTGCATGTGTGTGCGACTGTGTGCAGGTGTCTATGTGTGTGCGGGTGTTTGCGTGTGCGACTGTGTGCAATTTTTTTTTTTACATTTTTTTGAAAAATAAACAAATATTATGCAGATTTCATGTGTGTGTCTTTATTTATCTCTTAATGTACCGTTTTATTAATGAGGGTATCTGGCTGACACATGTTCATTACTAAATCTCGAGCTTGGTACTACATATTTATATATCTATATAATAGTCATTTATATTTGTTTTGTCTGTGTAAACATTATATTTGAACATGGTATGATGGTATTTAATGATATTATGGTCTTCACTGGGGAATGAAAAAAAAGAGGTTGAACAAGGAAATGACATCACAATTCTATTATTTTTAAATAATATATCTTTATTTAGCTTACAAATCCGCATGAAAACCACATCAAATCCGCATAAAAAACTCATCAAAAACCACATCTGACACCCACACACACATGCAGACAGCCGCACACACATGCAGACATATTCTCTGCTAAAGTTTAAAAACACAACATTGTTCACAGCAGTGACCTGGTAGTCAGAAATGATTCCAGAGGTCTTCCCCATGCTGTTCCCATGTCATTTGAGCACTGTTCCCATCTATTTCTGCAATTTCTAGTCCCTTTAAAAGACCGTCAGGGGGGGCGCCAGAAAAATGCTCGAGTTTCCCATAGACTTACCTTGGGCCCGCTGCTTGGGTCGAGCACCCAAGCATTCCAATTTGCTCCACCCGAACAACGAGCACCCGAGCATTTTAGTGCTCGCCCATCACTAGTTCTCACCTTTATTATCTGGAAATAAGTTCTTTCAATCTCTTCACTTATCTGAGACATATGTCAATGTAAATTGTATCCTAGCCATAATGCTCTGTAGGGATACGTGACCTTTACAGAACAGTGAGACATCCTGTTTAGCTGGAAATTCCCCTCAGCCCTAAGAAGTTAATTATAAGCAGGATGTTTATGTCACATCATTTACTCTTACACATAAATAATGATTATAAACCTATTGTGACGTCCCAAAAATCTTGAAAGGCTGCAACTAGGTTCAGTAACCAATATAGGAAATTAACCAATATACAGTATTAGACCTTACTGTAATTGTCCCCTTAATTTGTGGTCTGATCAAGTTATATATGCTATAAATATATTGGTTTCTGTACTGTAAGAGGATATGAGAGTTGACATTAATCATCAATCTAAAGCATTATTGTCCTTCTATCATTGTGCACAATGAAATGCTAAGGCCTCTTTCACACTTCCGTTTTAGACAATCAGTCAAGATCCGCCAATTTTGAAAAAAAACGGATCCGCCATTTTTCTTTGCGGATCCGTTTTTTTCCCCATTGACTTTCATTATTGGCGGATCCTTACTGATTGCCGTCCGTTGCATCCGTTTTTTTGAGGATCCGCCACAATGTTAGTGTCCATCAACATCCTCAAAGATTTCCAAACGGAGCTTGCAACGTTTTTTTTGGCCGGCGGATCCTCCAGACACTAAATTAACCCCAAAATCTGTCTGGGTGCCGGACAAAAAAAAAAATCTCTCTCTCTCTCTCTCTCTCCTTCCCGGCCAGCGGTTCCTTTAAATTTCCTCATTTTCAGGATCCGTCTAAAAACAGATCCTGTTCCATCCGTTCACATCAGTTAAGAACGGATCTGCTTGTCTGCCTTTTTGGCGGATTTTAACTGATGCAAATAACTGAAGTGTGAAAGAGGCCTAAGAATAGAGGTAATAAACATTTTTCACTACTATCCCAATGCCATGAATCAGTCATGCCACTTAAAAAAAACTCCCATCAAAGTTTTTATCTGTTAATATATTACAATCATATCATTTGACACTGTGTACTTACAATTGCTCATTTTGCCTTTCTACCCAGCTAATTCTTCTCCATTTTTTTCTCTATGTAGAAACAGGAAGTCTCTTTTCCCTTCATGAGTCATCCCCCTCTTCACCTCCTTAATCAGCTGCTCCACTCCACCCTCCTGCCAGGGACTTTTATAGTGATAACTAATGCAGGGAAAAGAGACTTCCTATTTCTACACAGAGGTTAGAAGGCGTCAGCTAGTCTGTTTTTTAACCATGTGATGTAATAGACCTAATGGAAAATGGAAGAATTAGCTGGGTAGAAAAACAAAATGAGCAATTGTAAGTACACAGTGCTATATAATATGATGATTGCAATATGTTAAATGGATAACAATTTTGATGGGAATACTTCTTTAAAAGAAATTATCCAGTATGTCGGTAAATAATACTGAAACAAAGGACATCAAAAAGACATTCATCAGCTACTCATTTACTCAGTAATCCTGGTGTTTTTAGAACATCGTGGAGAGAAAACAACAGTAATACAAAACCCATCAAAACTGATTCCTGCAGGAGAGGAAGGTAGATGTTCTTGCAATTCCCCTATGTACAATATATATGCAATAAATGGGCTACTCATCAGCTCTGTTCAATTAACATCTTGCAACAGATAGTCAGACTGTCACTATTAGAATTTTGTTCCAAAAATATTTTACGTCACTCTTTTTATCCTTATGAGCTTTTCTCTGGTCATTTACACATCATATCTTCAGTTTTGTGTGCCTTTGACAATTACCCTGGTTTCACGTTGTGGTTGTTACCCAGGAAGAAGTATCTGCTCTTCCCTATGCAATGTTACTCTTCTACCTTTGCTCCATAGTGTTTACTTTTCCAGTTATTGAATATGATATGTTTACTGACTATTCATGTGCTTGCCTAATCAATAATGTCCATCTACAGCCTTCCAGTCATTTTTCATCACTGTGACAAACTATTTATCCTCTATCAATTCCAATTCAAATATTGAATTTGTAAAGCAATAAATGAGAAAATCCACATACTACTTAAAAAACTAAATATAGAAATTCTGTAACAATTAATACAGATTGTTTTCTTGTGCTTTTTGTTTAACTGAAGATATCACATTAAACTTGAGTTTCGTTGATTCCAAAAAAAATCTGCTTATCAATCTATAATATTCAGGCAAAGTAAAAACAGAAGTTTCACTACTGCCCTTCACTATTACTACCTTTATCACAGTAATAGCATTTTAATATACAGTGGCATGTAAAAGTTTGGCCACCCTGTTATAAGCTCATTTTCTGCTCCACCAGCTGGGAGTTCTCCTTCCGTTCTCCCTCTGGTAGTGACAGGAGGTAGTGAGGTTAGTTTAATTGGTAATGGTCTGCCACCTGACGAGGAGGATAGTGATTGGATCTCCGGAGTATCAGACTGGATATAAGATAGCCAACGCCCTATCCTGTTGCTGGTGATTCAGTCTGTTTCTCAGGTCTTGGACTTCAGCTCTGCTCCAGTCATCTCAAGTTAAGTTTGTTTTTTGCTAATGTTCACACTTGCTCTTGTTGGTCAACTCAGTTTTTGTGTGGTCGGCCAGCCTGGCTGGGCTGTGCTGAATTTCCACTCTTATTTATCTGTATTTGCCAATTTGCCTTTTTGTCCTTTATTAGATTGGCCTCTTTTTGCTCTGTCTCAGAATATTCCAGAGTGCTGATATAGTGGGAGAAGTCTAGTGACTTCAAGGTTAATTTTGTTATCAGAAGCGTTGGACATTATTTTTGGTAGGGTTTTTTGGCAGATTGCAGACAGTATCTTTCCTTTCCTGTCCTTTCAAGTTAGTTTGGCCCCATCGTTTGCTCAGCCTATTTTTCTGCCTTTGTTTGTGTTTTCATCTTGCTTTACCGTCAATACATGTGGGGGGCTGTCTTTCCTTTGGGGTCTGCTCTGGGGAGTTAGTTTTCCTCTTTTCTTACTTTAGGCTTATTTAGCTCTCCAGTTGTGACGAGGCATCCAAGACCACCATAGGCACGCTCCACGACTGCTTCTAGTTGTGTGTTAAGATCAGGGTTCTGCAGTCTGCATAGTTAACAACCTCTCTGGTTTTCTGAGACTTAGCGTGTTTTGCTTTTTTCCTCCTCGGTGACCCATTCATAACACCACCCCTAGTCAAAATTACTGTTATTGTGAACAGTTAGGCTGAAGATGAAATGATCTCTACAAGGCCTAAAGTTAAAGATTACACATTTCCTTTCTATTTTAGACACACGCAAAAAAATAATAAATAAATATATATACTTCCAAAGTATATATACACTGCTCAAAAAGATAAAGGGAACCAAATCCTAGGTATCACTGAGTGGAATATTCCAGTTGCAAATCTTTATTTATTACATAGTAGAATGCAGGGCCGCCATCAGGGCATTACTGCCCTTACTGCTGAATGGGGCCCAGTGAGCAGCAGTACAGAAGGGGGCCTGCAGGTCAGCTGACCTGCTCCTGTGCTTCTAGTCATCGGGCCCCAAGTGCTGTGCATCATCGGGCCCCAAGTGCTGTGCGCTGCGGCTGGGCCTGCAGCGCACACATCAGTACAGCCATATATATATATATATATATAAGATAGTTGGAGGGCACCACCAATAAGATATAATCAATATTATTAGCAAGAAGGCTCACCATGGGTATGTAATAAATGTACCAAAACAAGAGAGAAAGATCAAACCCATATGGCAGTGAGCACCACCATAGCCTCGATATGAAGGCCTGGCAATTGTATAGGTCCTCTTGCATGTATTAGATGCAATTTTAAATGCTTTTACTCTGTATGTGCCTTGTCTTGTCATACACTGTGTTTGATATTTGTTAATAAAATTAATCTATAAGTTTATCCATATTGTTGTCTTGCAATGGAGGTGCTCCCTGCCATATGGGTTTGATCTTTCTCTCTTGTCTTGGCACATCAGCACAGCCGCCACAGCGGCCGAAATCAGAGAGCTACATGAAGTGGAAGAGCTGAAGGACCTGTGGTGACGTCATCATTATCACAGGCCTTCACCATTTATTAGCTCCACCCCCTGATCACATGACGATGACGTCACCACAGGTCCTTCAGCTCACACAGCAGCAGCTGTCCTGGTTGTGTGCAGCTCGTGTTCTCTGGTATGATACCATCTTCGCTGCCAGGTAAGAAGAAAGTTTTTATTTTATTTTATTATTGAAAGCGGCAATATGTTTCCCCGGCAGGATGGAGACACATGGACTACGTGTCTCCATCCTGCCAGGGCAGAATGGAGACACCCAGGGGCAGAATGGAGACACAGGGGGCAGAATGGAGACACGGGGGCAGGATGGGAGACAAGCGGCAGATTGGAAACACACAGGGGCAGATTGGAGACACACAAGGGCAGAATGGAGACAAGCGGCAGATTGGAGACACACAGGGGCAGATTGGAGACACACGGGCAGAATGGAGACACAAGCAGAATGGAGACAAGGGCAGGATTGGAGACACACAGGGGTAGATTGGAGACACACAGGGGCAGAATGGAGACAAGCAGCAGATTGGAAACACACGGGCAGATTGGAGACACAGGGGCAGAATGGAGATACGGTCAGAATGGAGACAACGGCTGGATTAGAGACAAGGGGCAGAATGGAGACAAGGGGCAGATTGGAGACACGGGGGCAGGACTGGAGACACACAGGGGCAAAATGGAGACAAGCGGCAGATTGGAGACATGGGAGCAGGACTGGAGACACAGGGGCAGGATGGAGACAAGCAGCAGATTGGAGACACAGGGGAAGAATGGAGACATGGGGACAGAATGGAGACACAGGGCAGAATAGAGACACACCAGGGCAGAATGGGAGACACAGGGGCAGGATGGGAGACAAGGGGCAGATTGGAGACACACAGGGACAGATTGGAGACAAGCGGCAGATTGGAGGCACACAGGGGCAGGATTGGAGAAACGGGCAGGATGGGAGACACAAGGGGCAGATTGGAGACAAGGGGCAGATTGGAGACACACGGGCAGAATGGAGACAAGCAGCAGATTGGAGACACACAGGGGCAGAATGGAGATATGGGGGCAGGATTGGAGACACGGGGCAGAATGGGAGACAAGTGGCAGAATGGGAGACATGGGGCAGACTGGGAGACAAGGGGCAGGATGGGAGACAAGGGGCAGGATGGGAGACAAGGGACAGGATAGAGACAAGGGGTAGGATGGGAGGCACAGGGGCAGGATGGGAGACACTTGGTGCAGGATCATGGTGCAGGATCATAGGGCAAGATGGAGACACATGGTGCAGGATCATGGGGCAGGATGGATACGATGGAGACAGATAGGGCAGAATCTTGGGACAGATGGGACAGGATGGGGAGATCATATGGGGCAGGATGGGACATCACATGGGGGCAGAATGGATACTCATGAGGGCAGGATGGTGTCAGGAACACCGCGCTGCACCTGCTCACTGAGCCAGTACACGTATCCTGAGTACAAAACTGTGCACAAAGATACCTGTAGAATGGGGCAGCAGTGGTGATGATGCATGCTCCAGGCTCACAGGACCTGAAGCATGTGACTGCTGAGGGCGTGGTCTAAACTCCAGAGAGCTAGGAGCTGAGGAAAACTCCTAGAAAGGTAACTACAGGAAAATGTTGCCAAGGGGCATAGACAGAGACAGAAACCAGATCAAGCCAGGGTCAAAGCACAAGATAGCACAACAGTACCAAAGGGTTAGGCAGAATGGATAGTCAGGACGTAGCAATAGATCAGAAAACCAGAACGGGCAATAGACGGTACAATAGGGACAAACTGTAATGGAGCAACGATAGTCAAGCCAGGAGGTCAGAACCGGAAAAGACAATAATACCAAAACGAGAGACGTATTACAGAGTGAGGGGACAGACCGGGTCATACACGGGAAGCAAACAAGCAATGCAGTGCACGCGCACACCAGGGGGGTCAGACACACAATCAGAACAACAGTATAGCTGACAGAGAACCCTGGTAAAGAGTGAGTATAAATATCCCTCCCAGATCCAGAAAGAGGCCACGTACACTTAACCCTGTGAGTGCAGGGCAAGAACACTGTCCAAACCATGACAGAAGGGAGAACATATGGCTGGAATCAGAAATGAGACACACAGGGGCCAGGATGGGGGGATATTATTACCATAGGGGCTAATTAAAGGATATTATTACTGCAGTGATGTATTTATTTTATTTTTTGAGGATACTGTATTAAATGGGGGAAGCGGTCCTGTTACTGTGCAGAGTGACAGTATGTCGCCTTTTTTCTTCATTTGGTGTTGTTTAGAATTTGGGAAAAAATAAGTAATGTGTTCTGCAAGAGGTGCTCTAGATAACTGTTTTATCCTGTAGAGACGAGGCCTGGCTGGAAGAAGTGATGGCAGTCTATGCTGGATGAAAGATGAAAAGCGAAGATGAATGACTTCACCTAGAGACATCACTGATGAGTCAGTGCATTGTCTGTACATTGACACTATACACTGTATACTATATACAGCGGTTCTGTGTGCAATATCACCAGTAATCACTGTATTAAAATGTACACTGACACTATATACAGAGCTCCTGTGTATAATGTCACCAGTCATCACTGTATTACCTGTACACAGACAATGCATACTAAGTACAGATCTCCTGTGTATAATGGCACTTATGGTGATATTAGTATTGTGCTTTTTTTTAATGATCAGTATTGTAGTATTCAGTCTTTATGTGGGGGTAATATGTTGTCCGGCAATTGTGTGGTGGTGTTTGTTCCTTGTATGTGCTATTATTTGGTTACTGTGTGGTGTTAATATGTGGTCTGGTCATGGTGCGGTGGTATTTGTCCCTTGTATGTGATATTATTCGGTCACTGTGGTGGTAATATGTGGTCTGGTCATAGTGTGGCGGTATTTGTCCCTTGTTTGTGGTATTATAGGTCACTATGTGGTGGTAACATGGTGTGTGGTCATGGTACGGTAGTATTTGTTCCTTTTATGTGATATTATTGGTCATTTTAAAAATTGAAAAATAAGTAAAAATATATAATCATAGAATCGTAGAGTTGGAAGGGACCTCCTGGGCCATCTGGTCCAACCCCCTGCTCAATGCAGGATTCGCTAAATCATCCCAGACAGATGTCTGTCCAGCCTCTGTTTGAAGACTTCCATTGAAGGAGAACACACCACTTCTCGTGGCAGCCTGTTCCACTCATTGATCACTCTAACTGTCAAAAAGTTTTTTCTAATATCTAATCTGTGTCTCATTCCATTCAGTTTCATCCCATTGCTTCTAGTCTTTCCTTGTGCAAATGAGAATAAAGATGATCCTTTTACCTAAATTGTATTGGATATTTTAACAAATGATTAATAGGATAGAGTAGAGTAGAGCTCGGCCAAAAGAGTCTACCTTGTTGCGGTGGCAGCTTAAAAAATCTTTTGGCCAAAACAAAAGCTGCTGATTATATGTGTGATCTGGTGATTGGAACTGTTAATGTGTGATTGATGAAAAGTGGAGTTTTGCCAAGAGAGAGCGGTTTGACTGTGGACAGTTAGAGGGGTGGAGGTGGGGCTGGGGTGAAGCTTGGGTGGAGACTCAAGGGGGCCCAAAAAATTTGCCAGTATGGTGCCCCGAAATTCCTAGTGGCAGCCCTGGTGAAATGCATTGATAACAATAAAGCATAAAAATTATCAATGTCTTTCAAAATTAATATTCCATTAAGGCTTGGATTTGAAATGGTGCTTAAAAGCAAAGTGGATACTCAAATTACAGGTTGATCCAACTTCAGTGGAAATGCCTCAAGGTGATAAAATTATGAGCAGTAGTGTGTGGCTTCCATGTGCCTGCATGACTTCCCTACAACACCTGGGCATGCTCCTTATGAGGCAGTGGATGTTCCCCTGAAGGCTCTCCTCCTAGACATGGATTAAAGCAACAGTTAACTCTTGGAAAGTCTGTGGTGCAACGTGGCGTTGGTGGATGGAACGAGACATGATGTTCTAGATGTGCTTGATTGTATTCAGGTTTGTGGAATGGGCAGGCCAGTCCATAGGATCAATGCCTTTAATATGCAGGAACTGCTGACACACTTCACCCACTTTGTGTCTTTGGCTAGCACATAGAGGGTTGTGCGGCCCTCCAAAGAAATGCCTCCCAACACCATTTCTGGCTAAACCGGTCATGCTGGAGGATGTTGCAGGCAGCAGAACTATCTCCATAGCGTCTTCAGACACTGCCACATCTATCACATGTGCTCAGTGTGAACCTGCTCTTATCCATGAAGCGTACAGGGCACCAATATTGAATCTACCAGTCTTGGTGTTCTCTGGCAAAAGCCAATTGCCCCGTATGGTGTTGGGCTTTAAACACAACACCTACTTGCGGACATCGGGCCCTCATACCACCCTCATGCAGTCTGTTTCTGACAGTTTGAGCAGACACATGGATGTTAGTGGCCTGCTGAAGGTCAATTTGTAGGGCTCTGGCACTGCTCCTCCTGTTTCTCCTTGCATAAGTGAGGAGGTAGCGGTCCTGCTGCTGTGTGGTTGCCCTCCTATGGCCCCCTCAACATCTCTTGGTCGACTTGCATGTCTTCCATGCTCTGGACACTGTGCTGACAGACACAGCTACCTTTCTTGCCACAGCTTGCATTGATGTGCCATCATGGATGAGCTGCACTACCATAGCAACTTTCGTTGGGTTGTAGACACCACCTCATGCTACTGTAGGGGCGAGAGCAATGACAAAATGCAAAAGTGACCAAAATAACAAAACAAAAGTGACCAAAACAGCAGCCAAAATTAATGAGAGCAGAGAAATGGTCTGTTGTCACCACATGCAGAGCCACTTCTTTATAGGGGTTGTCTTGCTAATTGCCTATCAATTCTAGCTGTTGTCTGTTCCATGTTCACAACAGCAGGAGACATTGATTCACAAACAGTGTTGCTTCATAACTGGACAGGTTGATTTGACAAAAGTGTCAATGACTTGTAGTTACATTGTGTTGTGTAAGTGTTCCCTTTATTTTTTGAGCAGTGTATATATTATCATCTTTTACATTTTAAAAATTGCAAAAAGTTTTGGCATTCTGCATGGTTAGTACCTAGTACCACCCCCTTTTGAAAGTATCACAGCATGTGAATGCTTTTTGTTGCCAGAGTCTTTAAATTCTTGTTAGAGAGATTTTCATCCATTCTTCATTGGAAAATTCTTCCAGTTCTGTGAGATTCCTAGATCGTTTTGCATGCACTGCTATTTTGAGGTCTTGCCACATATTTTCAATGATATTCAAATCAGGGGACTGTAAGGGCCATTATAAAACCTTCAGCTTGCACCTTTTGAAGTAGTCTATTGTGGATTTTGATGTGTGTATAGGATTATTATCCATTTGTTGAAGTCACCCTCTTTTCAAATTCAGCTTTTTTGCAGATGGTGTTATGTTTGCATCAAGAATTTGTTGAAATTTCATTGAATCCATTATTCCTTCTACCTGTGAACTATTACTAGTGTCATTGGCTGCAACACAACTCAAAGCATAATTGATTAACCCTCACGCTTATTGGTTGGCAAGATGGTTTTTTCCTGAAATCCTGTGCCCTTTTTTTCTCCACACATACCTTTGCCCATTGTGACCACATAGTTCTATTTCAATTTCATCTGTCCACAAAACTTGTTTCCAAAATGTATAAGGCTTGTTTAGATGTTCTTTTACATACTTCTAATGTGGAATTGTATGGGGGGACTAAGAAGAGGTTTTCTTCTCATGACTCTTCCATGAAGCCCATATTTGTGCAGGCGACTGTAAACAGTAGAATAATGTACCACATCTCCAGAGTCTGGTAAATCTTTCTGAAGGTCTTTTGCAGTCAAGCAGGGATTCTGATTTGCCTCTCCAGCAATCCTATGAACAACTCTAACTGAAATTTTGCTTGGTCTTCCAGACCTTATGTTGACCTCTACTGCTCTTGTTAATTGCCATTTCTTGAATACTTTTAAAACTGAGTAAAGGGCAACTTGAAAAGGCTTTACTATCTTCTTATAACCTTCTCCTGCTTTGTCGACCAACACGTCTGACTATCAACCACATTCGGATCCTTCAAATGGAACCTGAAAACCCACCTCTTCAAGAAAGCTTACAGCCTACAATGACCCCGCTGCCTGCTTACCACTACCGGAGCTACCGCTTCACCAAAACTGGAGCTACTGCAACCCCTCAATCTCCTGTGTCCTTCCCCACCATCCTATAGAATGTAAGCCCGCAAGGGCAGGGTCCTCTTCCCTCTGTATCAGTCTGTCAATGTTAGTTTGTTTACTGTAAGTGATATCTGTAATTTGTATGTAACCCTTGTCATGTACAGCACCATGGAATCAATGGTGATATATAAATAAATAATAATAATAATAATAATAATAATAATAATAATAATATATCCCCCAGCCTTGTATATATGTCCTTTATCCTAGGCCCCATCCTAATACATATGTCCCATATCCTGGGCCCCATTCTGGTATATATATCCCCCATCCTGATATGTATGTTCACCATCCTGGTATATATACCCCCATCCTGGTACATATGTCCCCCAATCTGCCGCTGTTCTTAATACATAAAAAAAAAAAACAAAGATTCTACTCACCTTCTCTCTGCTCCCTCGTTATGCGTTGTCCTCCTCTGAAGCTGTCAGCTGACTTCAGCTTGCAAGTGTTGGGAGCACATGACACCACTGCCATGCACCCCCAGTAAAGTCCGCTGCTGGCCTCTGATTTTCCGGCAGAGTGTATTGCAGCACAAAGATCCGGCAGTTCTCTGTGTCTTTATACACTTCAGCTGAAATTTGAGCTGACATTGTCAGTCCCCTCACCAGCACAAACTTAGTCGTGACCTCTGCGATCATAATCGTTATGCCTTTTCTTATCACATGTTCTGCAGTGTTAATACCTGGCAACTCAGGATTCCTCGCTGGGAATGTATTACAGCAGTTAAACGGAATGTATAACAATTTTTTTTATTACTAATTAAATGAATATATTTTTTTACACAATATAAAATTTCATGCATTAAAAATGTTTTATGTACATTTTTTTGTTACTTACAGGAGGATCCCATTTTCATTTGCTGGTGTGTAAATGGAGCGCCGGACCAGGGCTAGCGGGGTACTCGGTACCGGGCCCGTTGATCTCAATGGGAGTTGTCATGGAAGCTGTGACCCGGTCCGTGGCCCTGGGGCTCCATGGCAAAAAGGGGTGAATAGAGTTTATGAATAGTTCGTGACGCCACCTGTGGTGTTCGGCAAGTGAGATGTTAGGCCGACGCTGCATGCAGATCCTCTGGGACTGTTGGTGTGTTGCAGCCAAGATGGTGAAGCTCCCCACAGGTGGAGCTGTAGTCCCAGGGCAGTGTAGATGTAGGGGTAGCCGAGAGGCGCAGGCAGTGTAGAAGCTGGTACCCAGATGTAGCGGTACCAGGTGTGTTCGCGCAGGAATGAATGGAGGACACCAGGGCTTGTAGTTCCAAAGCTTTACTCACAGTCTGTAGTACACACAGATGCCTGCCTCCGTGCTGTGTCCTCCGGGACAGGGGCTCAGTCAACCTTCAGGCAAGATAGGACGCTCCCTTCCAACACTCCGCTAACATGTGCCTTTCTGAACGTCTCCTCTATAGCGCCTTTAAGTGTGAAGATCTCCTAGTACTGAGTTACACTGGAGTTCCTCCTTTCAGATGTTCCCAAGAAGTCTACTTGTACGGCAGACAGCTGTAGCCTGCTTCGGGGACTCCTTACTCATGAGTCCCGGCTCACTATCAATGTTGCTGTTGTGCCCCCAAGTCTTAGATGGGAGTAGTGCATTTACAGCCAACTACTCCACCGGTGTCTGCTGTAGAACCATTAGTGTCCATACAACCTCGGGGATCGGGCCCCGGCCTTGCGCTTAGAACTTCTAGGCAGGGTTCTTCCTCTAACCCACATCCTCTGTTCCCTTTTACTCCTACGTTCCGTACTATCCTTTCCTTCTCATAGAAGATCAGGTTTCAGTTCAATGTCTTTCTCCTTCTTCCTTTCCCGTGCCAGCAGACCCAGGTCACTGAGGTCTGCTGCAGCACCTCCTTCCTCCATCCCTCTTCCAGGGATCTCCTTTCCTCACTCCTCTCTGAGTGACTCTCTCCGACTGACTCCTGAAATTCTAAACCTTCCCCCTCTTTTATGTATTCTAAACTCCACCCACCTCCCAGCACGTTTAGTGTTCCAAGCAGGGAGCCACCAAAGGTGCTCTGCTACACTCCAAGCAGGGAGCCGCAATGTGGCTTTGCTGAACTACTGTGTTGTGTGGGATGCGAGTGTTGGAGCGTGGTCAGGAGTTCCCACCTTACCTGGATGGTGGGGCACCACACCTCAGGAGGAGGTGCAGTACCTCTATGGCAACTGAACCCTCAGGGGCGCCACACTAATGTCAGAGCACGACACTCACACACTGAAAACACAGCAGACCCGGACCACTGAAGTGGTCATATCAGTTCCCCTGCCTCCTGTACAAGTCACAGCTGTAGAGGCAGCATGGCATAATTTCACTGCAACCCAGGGCTGTGCACTAAGCTGCAATATCCATGTGTCACTGTGACTTACAGTGGTGCTACATGGACTGAGAAGCACTGGTGACTAGATGTATGGACATGGCACAGGAGCTGTGAGATACTGTAAGGAAGTAAGTGACTTATACAACAAGAATGTACTGTTATGCTTGTATGAACAGATGCTGCCACCTAGTGACTAGAGGGATCAAAGCTAAAAATGACCTAGGAGCCACATAGACAGGATTGTTGACACGGGGGAAAATAGACAAGTGAGATGAACAGTGATTTGTGATCTGCAATGACACAACAAGAAAATACAAAAATCACCCAGGGCCAAGACTGAGCTGACTCATTGCTCGTACCAAGTTGCAAAGGACAGTGTGGATATAAATGCATAATTATCATTGGAGGTGAACTAGTCCAGGGGTGCAGAGCCTCTCTGAAGAACAAGGAATTCTGTTTCTCCCAGTTAAGTGAGCTGCAGGCAGAACTCCCTGATCGAGTGACTTGCAGGCAGAATTGCCTGATTGAGTGAGTTGGAGGCACGCAGGCATGATCAAATGTACAGAAGTTCCTGATCAGGTGAGTGGCAGGCACGGAGGCCTGATCAACAGTATGGAACCCCCTGATTGACTGAGCTGCAGGCACAGAGGTTTGATCAATGGTACAGAACCCGCCAATCAATTGACCGGGAGGCACATAGGCCTGATCAGTGGTAAAGAACCCCTGATTGATTGGTCAATGGTACAGAACCCCCTGGTCGAATGAGCAACGGGCACAAAGGCCTGATCAAAGGAACTGTCTGTGGCCTACAGCAGGAGTAAAGAGTTGGCATTAGTGATGGGCAAGTAGCATCGTTGCTCGGATCTCCCCGAACATGCTCGGATGATCTCCGTGCGTGCGCGGAGATTTAGTTTTAGTTGTCTCAGCTGCATGATTTGCGACTTGTAGACAGGCTGAATACATGTGGGAATTCCCTAATGAACAGGCATTCCACACATCTATTCAAGCTGTCTAGCAGTCGCAAATCATGCAGCTGAGGCGACGAAAACTAAATCTCCGAGCATGCCAAAATACTCGGAGACCACCCGAGCATGCTTGGGGAGACCTGAGCAATGGGTATACTCGCTCATCACTAGTTGGCATCTGTTAAGGCTTGAAGTGGTAACCACTATTGCAATCCAGAAAGGTCAAGGAAAGGCTCATACAGATTTCATTAATACTTCGATGGTTGACAGGCCAGTATATTCATCTCAATATTGCTATATTACCAAAGGAAGTAAATCAGTTTTTATTCCATACTGTATCCTATATTGCTATGTTATACAGTCAGTGGCCATCTGCATCAGGGAAAGCTAGGGAATCTTTATAGATGACTAACCTATTGGTGTCGCACTTGTAAATGTAGTCGCGCCAGGTTTATTATTTTGTAGAGCAGTGGCTAGGGCTAAAGGGATAGAGTTAGGAACAAATAATAACCACTAGGGCAGAGAAAGATCTAAAGAATTCAATAGTACTACAATGTGTGTTCTCACTGCCACTGTCACAACTAGCATTCAAAGCTGAGCAGCATAATCATCACTCTCGATCATACTATACACTGATTAATCTCCAGTCAGTCAGTGTAAAGCCTCATTTAGGCAAGATACACAAATGTCTGAATGAGGCATTACTTCCACATTTTCAAAGTGCATCAGACGAGATGTTTGTCATTGGCTACCATTCTATACTTATACTCTACACTTTCAACTTCAATGTGCAGATTGCAGTAACCATTTACAAAGTCATCTCTTCTGATGCGCTTTTCAGATCTAGCAGTAAAACCTTATTCGCATCTGTATACTGTATGCTGAGTTAGCAAAACTGAGTACCGTAAGTGTGCAGACTGCAGCCTTGAAGACTTGCCTGCTGCACCAACATAGTAAAAATAATAAGAAAAAAGTGTAAAAAAAAAAAGTACATTAAATATAAACAAAATTCAAATCATCCCCACATTCTCCCTCATTACAAGTAAAGAAATTTTAAGAATAAAAATAATTGATGTTGCCACATCTATAAAAGTCAATTTTATCAAAAATGTAAAATTAATTAATCCCTACAGTAAACTAAATAAACAGAAAAGCAATTTAAATGCCAGAATTGTGTTTTTTCATTTACCATACCTCCCAAAAATGCAATAAAAAGCCATCAAAAAATCATATTTACCCCAAAATGGTATCAATAAAACATCAGCTCACTATGCAAAAAAACAAGAACTAATTTATCTCCATCAACAGAAAAATAAAAACCTAATGGGTGGCATAAAATTATGCCACAAACCATTTTTTTATGTTTTAAACTGATCTTCTCAACATTAAATCAATACAAGTTTGGTATTGTCATAACCATACTGACCTGGAAAATCATGCTGACAGGTTACTTTTTTCATACAATGAACTCCATAGTAGAGTAACCCCCCAAAAATTAAGGGATTGTGTTTTTTCACTGCATGCTTCTATCGCACTGTGGGGAGAAGAACCATTTTAATTTTCTCTTCAGTTAGCAGAAAAGTCCAAGTTGTCCATAAAAGTGCTCATCAGTGACACTGTCCACATTTCAGTATCACATTGCAGTTACCAGCAAAACAGCTCTTCAGGGTAGTTCTAAACATTACCCCACCCTCCTCTTAAAAAGATTCAGAAGGGGAAGTAGGAATGACGTCAGAACGTGAGACTTATATAAGCAGACTCCGCCTACATTTTACTGCAGTCATAATGCGAGCTAGCAGCACCCTAGTATCAGCAACTGCTCCTCCTAGTGTTTAAAAGTGGAAAAAATCAAAAAACTTTTTAAAAAAGCATATTATATACCATTGGAAAAAAGAAATGGTTATATTTTTAATTAAAATTTTTCAGTTTTATAAATATTTTTTTATGGCACATTATGGCAATATGGCAGCTACTATAACACAAATCTAAATTAAATGATCCAGTGGTCTGAAATGAGGGTTTGTCTGAAACACAAATCAATTTTCATCTGTCACTTGTGGCCCTGGTCCTGGCAGGCTGGGTATTTGTCTTACATTGAGCACTGACAATGTGCTCTGTTGCTGACTCATTACAATTGATCTGAGGTGGTGAGAGTGCGCGCTGTCATTGTGCACATCACACAATGGCAGAGCAAGGACTAGCCCAGCTTCTGAAATGAAGGTCACCAATGATGCATCATTTCAAGGAGAGGCAGGGCTTCGGCAGTGACCGTCGCATCTGCCCCTTGGTGATGCTTTGATCGAGTATCCCAGCATGCACTGATTTTAGCTTCAGTGTTAAAAATAAAAGTTATTCTACTTCCACACTAAAAAGAGATTTCCAATTATTTCCAATGCTCGATTAACATGACAGTTCGGCAATGGCATTTTAATCACAACATTACTCATTAATATCTCTATAGTCACATAAACTGTACTTAAATGCTTCAGGTATGGCTAAGAAATCATCCAAATGAAATCACCTTTTTTTTTTTTACTTTTATTAAACAACTGCTTATTATTTTAACCGGAGGGAAGAAATCAATACTCTGTCAGTGAGAATCAATGGAAATATTATAGCTTTCATTTAGCGTGCATTAAAAATGCATTTTCCATAAATAACCTTTTGTAATTAAATAAAGATAATTAATAGTCTACACATTATTATCATAATGAAATTACAGCTAATTTATTTTTGAACTAAAGACTGCACAAAAAGCCGTTCTAATGATGTCATTTCTTGGATCAATATAAAGGCTTATACCAAAGGTTGACAACAAGTCCAACCTCATATACGGACCAAACAGCGGCCAGAGAGCGAATAGTAATAGTAATAGTGCACAGAAGAGTAATACATGTGACATTGTAGCACATATTAGCTGAAACAAAGGAATCCTTGCTATGTAAATAATTCATGCAAACCAAGAAATTTTATAAAATATGTAACAAATTTAATGGTTTAATTCAACAAAAGATTAAGCAACTGTTCGGAGTAGGAGCTTTGCCTAGAAGAAGTAATAGATCAGAACACAATGTAATCTCTCTTATTATATCTACAGATCATCATCTCACTTTCAGGATTCTGAAGGATTTAAGTGTGAATTTCCCCGACAAGAGAATGGGATATTAATCATACGGCCCTCTCCCCTTCTCACAGTGGATGCCGAGGATGAGTAATTTTAGGGCCAAGTCTCACCACATTAAAGAGTCAAGACCAAAGCTGCAGGCATGACTGCGGGAGCACCACAAGCTACTGCTATTTGACGACATTGTGGGGAGAATGCTAATGGCAGATCAGAACCACGGTGATAAATAATAGCAGCATAGGGGACAGCCACCAGCTTTCTTTAATACCACAGAATATAGGGCCAGATAGTAATGCATACACGTGTAGATAATGCAGCTTTGCCTTCTCCTCCCTTAGCATTTCCATAATCACCGATGTACTGTATAATAGCAGCATCTCCAAGCTTGTGAATGAGATATATGTCACAGTAAGGTCCTTCTTAAAGGGAAGGTGCCATCAAATTGTTTTTCAAGAATTGAATAAATGTAAAGTATTGATGTTTTAATTTTGAAAAATAATTTAAAAAGGTTTGGCATTTCCATTTGTAAACACTAGTGGGAGCAGCTGCTGATATTTGCCATGAAAATCTAATGTACAACTAGTTCACATTATGACTGCAGTAAATGTGGGTGGGATCTGCTCACATGTGTGTGATGTCACTGCCCCCACCCATTCTGGGTGTTTGCAAAAGAATAAGGGAGGATGAAGTTTAGGATCACAGTGCAGAGCCATTTTGTTGGTGACTGCAAAGTGATACTGACAAGTAGACTGTCACCGAGGAAGGCCGGCAGCGCTTATTCTGTAAGTTGGTTCTGTTCGCTATATCATAATCTGGGTAGATACGAGGAATGTATCACGTGCGTGATTAAATACGCTTAGAGTAACATGCTGAAATTAGATACAGGGCTAAGTGTAGTGTATCGCATGATGGGATTAGATATTGAGGTCAGCGCAGTGTATCACACAGAATGGGATTAGATACGCAGTATCTAATGTATGTAAGATGTGAACCTGCTCTCACCAATTCTACGGGAGCAGTGATGTAACGTGTGACCCTGTCCCGAGCTACTATATTGCTACTCCATAGAAGCGGGATCAAACATTACACCACTGCTCCCATAGAAGTGGATGGAGTGGGGGTCACACATTACACCACTGCTCCAATAGAAGTGGATGGAGTGGGGGGTCACACATTACACCACTGCTCCCATAGAAGTGGATGGAGTGAGGGTCACACATTACACTGCTACTCCCATAGAAGTGGACAGAGCAGAGTCACGCATTACACCTCTTCTCACATAGAAGACGATAGAGTGGTGTCACACATAACATCACTGCTGCCTTAGAAATGTGTAACCCTGCTGTGTCCACTTCTATGGGAGAAGTGGTGTAATAGAATAGAAGAATGGAATAAATGTCCTGTAGATATATAATTTCACAAGCTCCCCACATATAATAAATTTGCACCTTTTAGTTCCTTTCATGTGGCACTAAATGGCATTTACCCTAATAAATAAATGAAAAAAAATATGTGGGATCCCGTCCTATTTTTGGCAACTAGCCAAGGTAAAGCAGACAGCTGGGGGCTTATATTATCAGGCAGACAAGGTCCATGATTGTTGGTGCCTTCCTAGCCTAAAAATACCAGCCAGCAGCCAACCCAGAATTGTTTCATCACATTAGATGTCCCAATTCTGTCACTTTGTCTGACTCTTCCCGATTGCCCGGGTGAGGTAATTTATTTTTTTAAAAAAAAAAACACCCATGCAGGCCCAACGTAGTCCACAAATGGAAACCTGGAATAAAATAAAATTAGAGAAATATAGACAAGCCACTGTCCCTCATTCACCTATTTATTAGAAGGCAAAAAGTTCCCACACTGGTCTGCCGTAGTCCATGGTGTTCCCACAACAATCCCCGAATCCAACGTCCAAAGGTCATGGAGCCTCATTCAGAGAAAGAAGCTCCATAGGCTGTAGTACCAGCCACTCCACGTTCCGCTACTCTCCATGAGACCCAATGGCTGTAATGAGCTGTTTCGTCAGTAACTACACCACTCATCAGAGTTGCCAAGCTCTCAGTATAATGATCCCACATAGTGCACCATAGTGTAATGGCCTCATATAGTGTGCTACAGTATAATGGCCTCATATAGTGCCCCACAGTATGATGGCCCCATATAGTTCACCACATTATAAAAGCCTCATATATTGCCCTACAGTATAATAGCCCCATATAGTGCTCCACAGTATAATGGTCCCATATAGTGCACCATAGTATTTTGGCCCCATATAGTGCACTACTGTATAATGGCCCCATATGGTGACCCACAGTATAATGATCCTTTATAGTACTCCACAGTATAATGGTATCAAAAAGTCATCCACAGCATAATGTGCCCCATATAGTACAACACAGTATAATGGATTCACATAGTGCTCCACAGTGTAATGGCCCCATATTGTGCCCTACAGTATAATGGCCCTATGTAGTTCCCTACTGTATAATGGACTCATATATTACCCTACAACATAATGGCCCCATATAGTGCCCCACAGTATAATAATTCCATATAGTACAACACAGTATAATGGACTTACATAGTGCTCCACAGTAAAATGGACTCATATAGTACTCCATAATATAATGTTCCCCATATATTGCATGCTGGTATATGTCCCCCATCCTGGTATATGTCACTCATTCTTATATATGGCCCTCATCCTGATATATAGCTCCCATCCTGATATTTGGATCCCATCATGATATATGACCCCCATTTTGGTATCTGGCCCCTGATATATGGCCCCCATTCTGTTATATGGCCCCATCCTTGTAGCTGGTGCCTTAATTCTGGTATATGGACCCATCCTTCCCTTCTGTTTTAAAACATGCCACAATAACGCCTATACTTAAAAAGCCAACCCTCCACCCAACAGCCATGTCCAGCTATCGCCCAATATCACTGCTCCTATTCGCTTCCAAACTCGAGGAACAGCACGTCCATGCTGAACTTTCCTCCCACCTCTCATCTAACTTGCTCTTTGACAATCTACAATCTGGTTTCCACCCCCATCATTCCACTGAGACAGCCCTGACCAAAATTACCAACGACGTACTTCCAGACAAAGCTAACGGACAATACTCTATACTCCTCCTTCTAGACCTGTCCTCTGCTTTCAACTCAGTTGACCACTGCCTCCTACTACAGATCCTCTCCTCCTTTGGCATCAAAGACTTTGCCCTATCCTGGATCTCCTCATACCTTTCCAACCTCACATTCAGCATCTCCCACTCCCACATGACCTCCTCATCCCACCCACTCTCTGTTGGAGTTCCCCAAGGCCCTGCTCTAGGACACCTACACTTCTCAATCTATACACTTGGCCTGGGGCAACTCATAAAGTCCAATGGATTTCAGTACCACCTTTATGCTGATGATACTCAGATCTACCTCTCTGGCCCAGAAGTCACCTCTCTGCTGTCCAGAATCCTGGAGTGTCTATCAGCCATATCCTCCTTCGTCTCCTCTCGCTTCCTCAAACTCAATGTGGACATATCTGAACTGATCATCTTTCCCCCATCTCACAGATTTTTCTTACCTGACCTATCTATAACAATTGACGACATCACGCTTTCCCCTGTACCAGAGGTCCGCTGCCTCAGAGTAACCCTTGACTCTGCCCTGTCCTTGAAACCGCACATCCAAGCTCTCTCCACCTCCTGTCGCCTCCAGCTCAAAAATATTTCCAGAATCTGTCCCTTCCTCAACCCTCAATCTACTAAAATGCTTGGGCATGCCCTCATCATCTCCCGCCTTGACTATTGCACCATCCTTTTCTGTGGCCTCCCTGCTAACACCCTCGCACCTCTCCAGTCCATCCTTAACTCTGCCACCCAACTAATTCATCTCTATCCTCGCTACTCCTCCACTTCTCCTCTCTGCAAATCTCTTCACTGGCTCCCATTCCCTCAGTGTATTCAATTCAAATAGCTAATACTGACCTACAAGGCCATCTATAACCTGTCTCCTCCATATATCTCTGAACTAATCTCCCGATATCTTCCATCACGTAATCTCTGGTCCTCCCAAGACCTCCTTCTCTCCTCCACACTTATTTGCTCCTCACCCAACCGCCTCCAAGACTTCTCCTGAATATCCCCCATCCTCTGGAATTCTTTGCCCCAACACACCTGACTATCAACCACACCCGGATCCTTCAGACGGAAGCTGAAAACCCATCTCTTCAGGAAAGCTTACAGCCTGCAATGATCCCTGCTGCCTCCTCACCACTACTGGAGCTACCGCCTCACCATCACTGGAGCTGCTGCAACCCCCCTTCCTACTGTCTCCTTCCCCACCATCCTGTAGATTGTAAGCTTGAAAGGACAGGGTCCTCTCTCCCCTCTATATCAGTCTGTGATTGTTAGTTTGTTTACTGTAAATGATATCTGTAATTTGTATGTAACCCCTTCTCATGTACAGCACCATGGAATCAATGGTGCTTTATAAATAGATAATAATAATAGTCATAATAATCCTGTTATATGGCTCCTCCATTCTGGAATATGGCCCCTCCATCCAGGTATATAGCCCCTCCATGCTGGTATAAGGCCCTGCCATCCTGGTATATGACCCCTCCATCCTTGTATATGGCTTGTCCATCCTGGTATCTTGCCCCCATCCTGGTTTATGGCACCTCCATCCTGGTATACAGTGAGGGAAATAAGTATTTGATCCCTTGCTGATTATGTAAGTTTGCCAACTGACAAAGACATGAACAGTCTATAATATTAAGGGTAGATTAATTTCAACATTGAGAGATAGAATATCAAAAATAAAATCCAGAAAATCACACTGCATAAATTACATAAATTTATTTGCATTTTGCAGTGAGAAATAAGTATTTGATCCCCTACCAACCATTAAGAGTTCTGCTTCCTACAGACCAGTTAGACGCTCCTAATCAACTCGCAACCACCAGCTTAGTCTTCCCTTGGGGGGGTTAAGTTATAGGGACCCCAATTAGTATTATTCTACACGCCTGTGCAGTCTAACAGGGTATAGTCCTTTTTTGCTTTGCTTCATAGTACCGCTCTGTGGTGTACCAGAGCTTGTTACTTTGTGCTCTGTGCACACTGTGTGACATTTAACTCAGTGTGCTTTAAGTGTTTTCTTGCAGCCTTGCTCCACCATTGTGCTAGCTGCGGTTTCTTCATCACCGCACAGTGGACCCTGGGTTGTGAACACACCTTATTATAATTATAATTATAATTATTATTATAATTTCTTACTTAGTGCCTTCCGCCAATCATAACAATGTGTTTGGAAGCTTCTCATAGGTTTCTTGGCAACATCTGAGCTAAATATAGACACACCTATGGATGTATTTTAATGCACACCTGAAGCACACTGCTTCTTTATGTAGCATCATGGAAAAGTCTAAAGAAATCAGCTAATATATCAGGAAGAATATTGTGGACTTACACAAGTCCAGCTCAAATAGAGTACAATTTCAAGATGCCTGAAGGTGCCTCGTTAATCTGTGTAAACAATTATATGCAAGTACAAACAAGATGAGAATGTTCAGCCACCATACCACTCAGGAAGGAGTTGGATTCTATGTACTAGAGATGAATGTGATTTTGTCCAACATGTGCATATCAACCCAAGGACAAAAGCAAAAGACCTTATGAATATGATGGCAGAAGCTGGTAAGATTGTATCAATATCCACAGTGAAACAAACACTATATCAACATGGGCTGAAAGGCCACTATACGAGGAAGAAGCAACTAGTCCAAAGAAAGATAAAAAAAAGCCAGATTAATGCACACAGGAACAAAGACATTAATAATTGGAGAAATGTCCTGTGGTCTGATGAAGCAAAAATTGAACTTTTTGGGCATAATGACCATTGTTATGTTTGGAGGTAAAAGGGAGAAGCTTGGAAGTCTAAGAACACCATCCCAACTGTGAAACATGTGGGTGGCAGCATCATGTTGTGAAGATTTTTTGCTGCAGGAGGGACTGGTGTGCACTTCACAAAATAGATGGTATCATGAAAAAAGAAGATTATGTTGCATTACTGAAGCAACATCTTAAGACATCAGCTAGGAAGTAAAAGCTTGGGTGGAAATGGGTCTTCCAAATGGACAATCACCCAAAGCATACTGACAAAATGGTAACAAAGTGGCTTAAGGATAACAATGTCAATGTTTTCGTGTGGCCATCACAAAGCCCTTATCTCAATCGTATTGAAAGTTTATGGACAAAGTTGAAAAGGCGGGTGCGAGCAAGGGGACTTACAAACCTGGATTAGTTACACCAGTTTTGTCAGAAGAAATTGGGCTCAAATTCTGACCAACTATTGTGAGAAGTTTGTGGAAGGATATCCCAAATGTTTGACCCATTCAGTTTAAGGGCAATAGTAAAAAAAATACTTATGAAATGTATGTAAAGTTTTTTGACTTTGCAGTAAGTAATAAAAATGTCTTAAAACATTCTCTCTCTCATTATTCTGGCATTTGGCAAATATTAATAATTATGGTAATCCTAATTGATCTAAAACCGTAAAGGTTTATTCTGATTTCATGTCAGATATTGAGAAAAACATGCATATGTGTCTTATTATATACTGTAGTGTATGTAAACTTCTAGTTTCAACTGTATGTCAGTGGCCAATGGTCAGTGTCACATGTCACAAGTTTAATTTTACGGCTGCTTGAACTATCCAATACAGTTTGATGTAACTTTGAAATTAAAAAAAAATATGGGATCTATGTCTGATTTCCTTATGCGCATCACATTGTATTTCCTGTGGATTGATTTCTGTTTTTCAGCATGTCCTTCTTTTCTCTTAAGTAGATTTTATTTTTCTGTCACAATGTCACACTGGAAGATACAACATGGTAATCAGCTGAGGCATATTCAGAATGGGAGACAGACAGTATCCTTGCAGCACTATGTTGTTACCAGCTGTGGGCATAGCTGAAAGCATTGTCTAGTAGCTGCTCTACTTCACAGAATGTCGAGGGAATTAAAAGAGGGATTTCATGAAAAAATTTCAAATGATTGTTGGAGACTTTCCTTCCTATTAAGTGTCATTAAAATAATTTTCCTTTCAGTTTTACTCATAAAAACAACTGCTTTACCAAAAGTTAATGGAGTTTGTCCACAGAAGACATATTGAAGAGCATAATTATTCATAGATTGGAAATTTGTAAAATTGTACATAGATTGTAAAGTTGTTTATTCACAATTTTGGAAAGGTGACAGCAATTTTGTCCAGATCCATTTTGGGGGTTTTGTGTAAAATTAAGTCCAATTTGTCTTTTTTTATCTGTTTTTGTTGTGCTGTTCCAATACGCACAAAGGAAATAAACATACCGTATTTTTCTGACTATAAGACGCACCTTATTCTTTCCAAAATGTGGACGAAAATGGAGGGTGCATCTTATAGTCCGGATGTACCGGCTCTGGTGGGGAGGTGGGGGAGCTGTTTCAGTGGAGCAGTGGGTGACAGAGCCAGGCGCCGGCTGCTGCGGCTAACTCCTGTGCCCACTGCTAAAGAGAAATTAATATTCACTGCATTCCATGCCCATGGGCATGGAATGCAATGAATATTCAATTGTTTTTAATGGCATCCTGGTATAATTAGCCCCCATCACAGCCCTAGTATGATTGGTCCCATTCTTTCCTTAGCCTGGTATAATCGCCCCCCCATCCTGGTATGCATGGCCCCATCAGAAAACATTTAAATAACAAACCATTACACTTACCTTCCTGGCGCTCCCTCACAGCGTCCTGCTACTGTAAGGGGATGAAGTGCAGGAAGAGCCCGGAGAGGGCTGCCTCCTCTGCTCCATTGAACAGGGCAGCAGGTTCCTCAGGGGACAGAGGAGGGGCTGAGCACAGGAAGCCAGCAGAGCAGAGAGTGGGAAAACAGTGCGCGCTTTCCTCAGAGCAACCTGGGCAGCTGAAGGGGGAGGATGCTGACACAGACTGGAAAAGAGACAGAGCTCCCAGTAACAGAGTAAAGACCGGGGTACCGCGCACAGAGACAGTAGACCATGAGTACGTGAGACTGTGTACTGCGGAGACAGCAAAGGTGGACAGACTGAGACCCACAGAGAGGCGGAGGCCTTTAAAAAGAGACTGAGGCCAGAACAGAGACCGTAGCCTGTGGCTACGTAAAGCTGGAGTCTGCAGTGACAGGTGAGGTGTGTCCTGTCCCCCATGTGAAGGTGAAGTCTGTGTCTAGTGTGAAGGTGGCAGCTAGTGTGAAGACAGCAGCACGTGTAAAGTCAGAGATCCGTGCTGAGAGATCTAACAGGGGATGGAGTGTTGTTTCCCCTGGGAGAGACTGTGTGCTGTGATAAGATGTCTCCCAGCAAAGAGACTGCATCCAGTGACAGGGCTGTGACCTGGTTAGAGAGACTATACAACGTACCAAGTTCCAGTGACTCTTGTGTTAATGCAGAGCCCCTGACTCCGGTGGGAAAGCACCGCTGTGGAGTTGTATAGAAGGACTTGGAGCATAGGGGATATTGTTTGTCTCAGGCCCCTCTTTCTCCCGCAGTAACGCCACATATTTCGGCTGGACATTGTAAAAGGCACAGGATACAGAGTACCTCAGACTACAAGCGCTGCTGGTGATTCAGCACAAACGTTGGAGAAGAGTGACCCCTTCAATCAAGATCCCTGCAGACTGATAAGTTTCCCCATAGGAAAATTACAGTACCTTTATTACTGTTCAATACTGTTCATGCTTTTTGGCAGCTTTCCTAACCTGTTTTCATATTATATCAATACTTCACTGTTATTTTGCCTATATTATTCCCTGTAAATAAACCTCCCCTTTAACTGTTGGTCCGTCTGTTCCGTGGTGACATACCCATCCCTGCACTTTATTACACTCCGCTGCCAGCAGCTGCTTAATGCTTGTAAGCAGAGCATGGCAGGGACGTCATTCGCTGCTTGCAAGCTGAAGGGCAGTTGCCGGAATACTCAATGCTCTGCACGCCAGCGTGCTGCTGGAGGTCATGTGTGCCGATACTTAAGAGGAGTGAATATTCACCTCATTCCATGAATATTCATTTCTCTTAAGTATCAGCACACGTGACCGCCGGCAGCAGCAGGAAGACTCCGGCTGACACTGTGCTCACTAGAGAGCAAAACTACCAAAGAAATTAAATTATTCTTAAAAAAGCTGTAGAACTCTATTAAAATAATAATAGACAAATCTTTATTGGCCATGATAATGAATTAAAACATAGACATTATAAGGTAGTACATGATTGACAAGCACATGGTACATTCAGGTAAGAAGTGGTATCAGTAATAACACAAATTTTTTTTATTCAGGCTGTCTAGCAGCCGCGAATCATTCAGCTGCATCGACACAAACTAAATCTCTGAGCACACCAAAATACTCAGAGAACACCTGAGTATGCTCGGGAAAACCCGAGCAATGAGTATACTAACTCATCACTAATAAGATATAAATAAAGTGCTTTATAAAAGAGATTACTTCAAAGTGCAAGCATAGTGCAAAATAATTTTACCGCCATAGTGCAAGGTAACCCTCATATCAAAAACACATATGAGCTTGTAAGGACTGTGCACCTGCTTTGTCTGCTCTTGCCCTTAGTTCGGTTGGATTCTGCCCTTACCCAAAATGGAGTTGCTGGCTTCATGGGGCCATCTTGTTTCCTGTCTGATTATCCCTGTTTCCTGTCTGTTGCATATATAAAGGATCTCTGCACACTATACCTTGCTTGTGTATCTTGTTCTCTACTTGCTTCCAAGCTGCAAGAACTTGCAATCTGCTTGCCTCTTCTACTCCTCGGGATACCCCGCTTGTTTCTGGATCTACGTACCACGGAAGGACTCTGCTGCTTACACCCGCTCTGCACCCACCTCCGCTACGGTCTGCCCTCCATTAGCAGCTGGCCTGGGCTCTGGGCCCTGGATCCTGCATTGCTGGACTGGTACTCGCTCCCTCAGTCTGTACTATTACATCTGCACACTTGTTGAGACTGTCTTATTTGCCTGCTTATCTGTAGAGTGGTAGTTTGCATCTCTCCTCTGAAGTGCATATCTCTACAATAGATATTTACATCTTGGTCTGTGATTTACCGTGCTTGTCTTCATTTCTGACCCACGTCATCGGGCTTCATAGAACTTTAGTATAAACTCATAACAGAGCCTTAGAACAAGATACCACAATTTCAATACCAAAGGACCACATGTGGGAACCCCCTAACGTGCGTTTCATGTCGCTGCTTCTTCAGAAGGGGTGTACCATGACCTAAGTTACAGGTCCTATATATCCCTCTAATTGCCTCTGATACAATACCTCATCTCCACTGTCAGTATTGGTATCTGATGTCACGTTACCCACAAGCCACTGTTCGATGCGTTAGAGCAAGGGGCGGGGCTATCATTGCCATAGCGAACCGTCATTGGGACAGAGGAGAAGACGACACACACATGGAAGCACACTGTACTGCACCCTGCTGGCTAATTTGTATAGCACATCCTCCATTAAACTGTCTCCGATCCCACGCTTTTGTATAGAGATAATTGTGATCAAATGTTAAGCACACAGAAAAGGAGCATGATAAATCTTAGTTTTGAACAGGCAATTCCCCTTTCTTTAGGAATAATATAAAGAACCTATATATAGAAAATAGCATAAAGAATGACTATAATACCTATTAGTGATAGGAAGTAAAATCATGCATGATGTGAATGTGTCTCCTATTGTTTTCTTTTTTCCAAAAAACATACATAGCATAATCATGTGATGTGCTAAAAAAATTATTTTTTTTTTAAAAAAGAGTGCACGTTAGTAGCCTGCAATAAATCATGCAAGTGTCAATATATTAATATAAATGATATGTGAGAAACCATGTGAAAACAAAGAAAATATTTTTTAACCCCTTCACCCCCAAGGGTGGTTTGCACGTTCATGACCGGGCCAATTTTTACAATTCTGACCACTGTACCTTTATGAGGTCATAACTCTGGAACGCTTCCATGGATCACAGTGATTCTGACATTGTTTTCTCGTGACATATTGTACTTCATGGTAGTGGTAAAATTTCATTCAAATAACTTTCGTTTATTTGTGAGAAAAACGGAAATTTGGCGAAAATTTTGAAAATTTCGCAATTTTCCAAATTTGAATTTTTATGCCCTTAAATCACAGAGATACAGCACACAAAAAACTTGATAACTAACATTTCCCACATGTTTACTTTAGATCAGCACAATTTTGGAACCAAAATTTTTTTTTGTTAGGAAGTTATAAGGGTTAAAAGTTGACCAGCGATTTCTCATTTTTACAATACCATTTTATTTTTAGGACCACATCACATTTGAGGTCACTTTGAGGGGTCTATATGATAGAAAATACCCAAAAGTGACACCATTCTAAAAACTGCACCCCTTAAGGTGCTCAAAACCACATTCAAGAAGTTTATTAACCCTTCAGGTGCGTCACAGGAATTTTTTTGAATATTTAAAAAAAACGAACATCTAACTTTTTTTCACAAAAAAAATACTTCAGGTTCAATTTTTTTTATTTTACCAAGGGTAACAGGAGAAATTGGACTGCTAAAGTTATTGTGCAATTTGTCCTGAGTACACTGATACCTGATATGTGGGGGGGAACGACTGTTTCGGCGCATGGCAGAGCTCAGAATGGAAGGAGCGCCGTTTGACTTTTTCAATGCAAAATTGGCTGGAATTCAGATCGGACGCCATGTCACGTTTGGCGAGTCCTTGATGTACCTAAACAGTGGAAACCCCCTACAAGTGACCCCATTTTGGAAACTAGACCCCCCAAGGAACTTATCTAGATATGTGGTGAGAACTTTGAACCCACAAGGGCTTTACAGAAGTTTATAACATACAGCGGTACAATTAAAAAATCATATTTTTTCCACAAAAATGATCTTTTCACCCCAATTTTTATTTTCTCAAGGGTAACAGGACCCTAAAAGTTATTGTGCAATTTGTCCTGAGTGCGCTGATACCCCACATGTGGGGGTAAACCACTATTTGGGCGCATGGCAGAGCTCGGAAGGGAAGCAGCGCCATTTGACGTTTTTGGCTGGAATTGAGATCGGACACCATGTCGCGATTGGAAAACCTCTGATGTACCTAAACAGTGGAAACCCCCCACAAATGACACCATTTTGTAAACTAGACCCCCCAAGGAACTTATCTAGATGTGTGGTGAGCACTTTGAACCCCCCAGTGCTTCACAGAAGTTTATAACGCCTGGGCGTGAAAATAAAAAATTTGTATTTTTTCCACAAACATGATCTTTTAGTCACCATTTTTTTATTTTCCCAAGGGTACCAGGAGAAATTGGACCCCAAAAGTTGTTGTCCAATTTGTCCTGAGGATGCTGATACCCCATATGTGGGAGAAAACTACTGTATGGGCACACGTCGGGGCTCGGAAGGGAAGTAGTGACGTTTTGGAATGCAGACTTTGATGGAATGGTCTGCGGGTGTCATGTTGCCTTTGGAGAGCCCCTAATGTACCTAAACAGTGGAAACCCCCCACAAATGACCCCATTTTGAAAACTAGACCCCCTAAGGAACTTATCTAGATGTGAAGTGAGCACTTTGAACCCCCAAAGGCTTCACAGAAGTTTATAATGCCAGGGCATGAAAATAAAAAAATCGTATTTTTTCCACAAACATGATCAATTAGTCCCCAATTTTTTTATTTTCCCAAGGGTAACAGGAGAAATTGAACCCCAAAAGTTGTTGTCCAATTTGTCCTCAGTACGCTGATACCCCATATGTGGGAGAAAACTACTGTATGGGCACACGTCGGGGCTCAGAAGGGAAGTAGTGACGTTTTGGAATGCAGACTTTGATGGAATGGTCTGCGGGTGTCATGTTGCCTTTGGAGAGCCCCTAATGAACCTAAACAGTGGAAACCCCCCACAAATGACCCCATTTTGGAAACGAGACCCCCTAAGGAACTTATCTAGATGTGTGTTGAGCACTTTGAACCCCCAAGGGCTTCACAGAAGTTTATAATGCCTGGGCATGAAAATAAAAAAATCATATTTTTTCCACAAACATGATCAATTAGTCCCCAATTTTTTATTTTCCCAAGGGTAACAGGAGAAATTGGACCCCAAGTGTTGTTTTATAATTTGTCATGAGTATGCTGACACCCCATATGTGGGAGAAAACTACTGTATGGACACACGTCGGGGCTCGGAAGAGAAGCAGTGAAATTTTGGAATGCAGACTTTGATGGAATGGTCTGCGGGTGTCATGTGCGTTTGGAGAGCCCCTGATGTACCTAAACTATTGAAACTCCCCACAAGTGACCCTATTTTCGACACTAGGCCCCCCACGGAACTTATCTAGATGTTTGGTGAGCACTTTGAACCCCCAAGTGCTTCACAGAAGTTTACAACGCTCAGGCGTGAAAATAAAAAAATCATTTTTTTTCCACAAAAATTATATTTTTACCCCCAATTTTTTATTTTCCTAAGGGTAACAGGTGAAATTGGACCCCAAAAATTGTTTTGCAATTTGACCTGAGTAGGCTGATACCCTACATGTGGGGGTAAAATACTGTTTGGGCGCATGGCAGAGCTTGGAAGGGAAGGAGCACCATTTGACTTTTTCAACTCAGAATTGGCTGGAATTGAGATCAGATGCAATGTTGCATTTGGAGAGCCCCTGATGTGCCCAAACAGTGGAAACCCCCAATTCTAACTCCAACCCGAACCCCAACACACCCCTAACCCTAATCTCAACCCTAACCCTAACCCTAGCCCTAACCCTACCCTAACCCTAACCCTAGCCCTAACCCTAACCCTAGCCCTAACCCTAATGGAAAAATGGAAATAAATACATTTTTTTTATTTTATTATTTTTCCCTAACTAAGGGGGTGATAACGGGGGGGGTTTATTTACTATTTATGGCGGTTTTTATGTTTGGCAGCTGTCACACGCTAAAAGACGCTTTTTATTGTAAAAATAGTTTTTGCATCACCACATATTGAGAGCTATAATTTTTCCGTATTTTGACCCACCGAGTCATGTGAGGTCTTATTTTTTGTGGGACGAGTTGACGTTTTTATTGGTACCATTTTCGGGCACGTGACTTTTTTGATCGCTTTTTATTCCGATTTTTGGGACGCAGAATGAACAAAAACCAGCGTTTCATGAATTTCTTTTGGGGGGGTGCGTTTACACCGTTCCACATGCGATAAAATTGATAAAGCAGTTTTATTCTTCGGGTCAGTACGCTTACAGAGATACCTTGTTTAGGTCTTTTTTATGTTTTGTCGGTTTTATGCAATGAAAACTATTTTATATAAAAAATAATTATTTTTGCATCGCTTTATTCTGCGAGCTATAACTTTTTTATTTTTTTGCGGATGATGCTGTGTGGCAGCTCATTTTTTGCGGGACAAGATGACGTTTTCAGTGGTACCATGGATATTTATATGCGTTTTTTTGATCGCGCGTTATTACACTTTTTGTTTGGCGGTATGATAATAAATCATTATTTTTTGCTTCGTTTTTTATTTTTATTTTTTAAGGGGTTCGCTAAAGGGGTTAACTAATGGGACAGTTTTATAGGGCGGGTCGTTACGGACGTGGCGATACCTAATATGTGTACTTTTATTGTTTTGTTTTTTTTTATTTCTAAAAAATGGATTTATTTGGGGGAATATTTTTTTTTTTCTAATTTATTTGGCGATTTTTTAAAATGTATTTTAACACTTTTTTATTTTTTTTTTTACTTTATTAAATAGTCCCAGGTGGGACATCACTGTCCTGTGACAGATCGCTGATCTGTCACATCACAGATGACTGTGACAGATCAGCGATCTGTCACAGGCACTGCAGAAGGCTTCCTCATGCCTGCGCTTTGCAGGCACTGAGGAAGCCAGCTTCCTGCAGGCCCCCGAAGGCCCACGTCACCATCTTGGATTCGGGAGCCTGCAGGAAAGGAACCCCCGGCAGCAGCGCTGCACATTGCGCTGCCGTGGGGGGCTCAGGGAAGCACGGAGGGAGCCCCCTCCCTGCCGATGCTTCCCTTTAACTCCCGGTACACCGCGATCATGTTTGATCGCGGTGTGCAAGGGGTTAACGTGTCGGCGGCGGGCCGTGACACCGCCCCATACACATTGTGCCGGGTGTCAGCTGTGATAATCAGCTGACACCCGGCTGCGATCAGCGGCGCTCACCACATTGGCGCCGCTGAACGCGGTAGACGTACTATCCCATCCATGGGCATAGGGGCCCGGGTCACATGGACGGGATAGTACGTCTCATGTCAGGAAGGGGTTAAAGTCCTTTATACAATTTAGTTTTTCTTTATCTTACTTTAATGTGATGATAGTGAATGTGAATAAAACTTAGTAGTGTTCAGAACAATTATGTCAAAAATAAGACATTAAATTACTATTTATTTTGAAATGTATCAAGTGAATTAAATAATTATAAATTCCTATAAATATCTAAAAAGAAAGAATAAGGTGCATCACAAAGTAGCTTAATATAAATGTATTTAATTTTTATTGGTGCCCATAAAAATAAGATACAGGAGAAGAAAACATACAGGTGTGAACACCACCCATTTGTAATGCACAAATCCACATCAAAAGAACTGCATGGTAGAGAAATGCATGTATAAAGAAAGCAGCAAATCAACAATGATATTAAATTATGCACATGTGCGCCACTAAAAAGAGAGTATATGGCTAATAAATATGCATGTCCCAAATGAGGACAATGATGGATGAACAAAGATATGAAGCCAATACTACAATGATGTGCTGCAAACAACAAAGATATAAAGTGCTATGTGCATGCCTAAGTGCAAAGGTGCATGTTGCATCCAGTTAACACATAAATATGGAAGCAAGGTATGCTAGCCAAAAAAAACTATGTATCATATAACTAACTGTGTACCCAATAATGTAAATAAGTATGTAATGTGATATACATCACAGCAGCCACCACTGAGATAAATCTCTAGGACGCAATACACAATGGTAATAAGGGTACACAAAATGAATACATAGGTATACAAATATCTTATACTGGCGCAGAAAAAATATGCCAATTATACATCACTGCTCTCTAATCGAATGATCCATATATCAGCACTGATAAAAATATATGCAAATGTATATTCCAATGTTGGTTTACACAGGAGTCCATGTACTGGCACATAATACATTCTAAGCACATAGTGATTGCACAATGCCCGCTTGCATAACATCCCTTAATCAAATGGACAAACTTTTGAGCACAGTACTATATGCATACCTGGGGGTGAAGAAACAAACCCCAACGCGCGTTTCGCGTCAGCTTCCTCGGGGGGGTTACAAACTAAATTGCAATCCACATAAAAAATTAATAATGTTTTAAAAATATATCCACTAAACACGGTCAGACGCTCAGTGTGTTTTGAAAGATACTGGGACATCTATTTAAGAAGGAACACAGGTGGTCACCATGCAGCATTCTTTCATTCAACCTCCTGATGATCCTCTATGGTGAAACACGTAGAGGTTTCTGAAAAGCATCTTATGCTTGCTGTTATCATGATGATAAATGTATATCATGTGCCTTTGAACTTCTATCTGTACTTGGTCTAACATTACATGTTACCTGCCTGCAGTATGTTGTTTATTATAAGGCTATTCTGTTGAATTATCATTAGGGACTCCCAGGGATAGCCATCACTGAGTGGGGGCACAATATCCGCTGTCAGGCAGGGCTCATATCAGCAGGGAACAGTATAGCGAGGTACTACATATTTCTTTATGCACATGTCACTTTATCAGTTACTGTTTACCTTTTTAAGCACATCTCTTTTATTGCCGTCTACTTTTGCTATCAGTCCTTATACGGCATTCCCTGTCTACTCCCTTCCCCTATGCATGCACTATTAGGTGGTTGCATGATTCACCAGCACAGGGCTATCTAATAATAATAATAATAATAATTTTTATTTATATAGCGCCAACATATTCCGCAGCACTTTACAATTAAGCGGGGACATGTACAGACAATAAATTCAATACAAGTTAAGACAATTCAAACAGTGACATTAGGAGTGAGGTCCCTGCTCGCAAGCTTACAATCTACAAGGAAATGGGAGGACACAGTAGGTGAGAAATGCTTGTTAATTCAGGTCTGGCAATTATAATAGGGATTTTCATATAAAGCTGCATGATCCGGTCATCAGCCCGTGTGTTTAAGTGCAATAGACAAGTATCAAATGCAGTTATCATGTGCATGAAGGGTGTGGAGACAGATGAATAGTAGGGTGCAGATTCAGAATAATATTTGGAAGGAGGGAACAGGGCAAAGTTAGCTTGCTGAGTAGTTGATGTGGTAGGCTTGTTTGAAGAGATGGGTTTTCAAAGCGCGCTTGAATAGGTCAGGGCTAGGTATCAGTCTGATCGTCTGGGGAAGTGCATTCCAGAGAGCTGGAGCAGCACGAGAGAAGTCTTGGAGACGGAGGTGCGAGGTTCGGATTACGGGGGATGTTAGTCTTAGGTCATTTGTAGAACGGAGAGCACGTGTAGGGCGATAGACAGAGACGAGAGAGGAGATATAAGGCGGTGCAGAACAGTGGAGAGCTTTGTGGGTGAGAGAGATGAGTTTATACTGGACCCTGTAGCGAATAGGTAGCCAGTGTAATGACTGGCACAAGATGGAGGCATCGGTGAAGCGGCTGGACAGAAATATGACCCTGGCTGCCGCATTCAAGATATATTGGAGAGGAGAAAGTTTGGTAAGAGGGAGACCGATCAGAAGAGAGTTGCAGTAGTCCAGACGAGAATGAATAAGAGCGACAGTAAGAGTCTTAGCAGTTTCAAAGGTGAGAAAAGGTCGGATTCTGGAGATGTTTTTAAGATGCAGGTGACAAGAGTGACTGAGTGATCGGATGTACGGAGTAAAGGAAAGTTCAGTGTCGAATATGACCCCAAGACAGCGGGCATGCTGCTTGGGAGTTATGGTTGAACCCTCCAGGGTTATTTCGATGTTAGGTAGAGTGAGATTAGTAGAGGGGAGAAACACAAGAAGTTCAGTTTTAGAGAGATTTAGTTTCAGATAGAGGGAGGACATGATGCTAGAGACAGCAGACAGACAATCCTTGGTATTTTGAATTAGGGTAGGGGTGATGTCAGGGGAAGAAGTGTATAATTGGGTGTCATCAGCATAGAGATGATACTGGAACCCAAATCTGCTGATTGTTTGTCCAATAGGGGCAGTGTATAAAGAGAAGAGGAGGGGGCCTAGGACTGAGCCCTGCGGGACCCCGATAGTAAGGGGACGAGAAGAGGAAGAGGAGCCGGAAAAAGATACAGTGAAGGAGCGGTCAGAGAGGTAGGAGGAGAACCAGGAGAGGGCTGTGTCCTTGAGGCCTATAGAGCGGAGCATAGTGAGGAGGAGCTGGTGATCCACAGTGTCAAATGCGGCAGAGAGATCCAGTAGAATCAGCAGGGAGCAATGACCTTTCGATTTAGCTGTTATTAAATCATTAGAGACTTTAGTGAGGGCAGTTTCAGTAGAGTGTAAAGAGCGGAAACCAGATTGTAAGGGGTCGAGAAGAGAGTTATCCGAGAGATAGCGGATTAGACGGGAGTGGACCAGGCGTTCCAGGAGTTTAGAGATGAAGGGAAGTTTAGAGACAGGTCTGTTGTTAGCAGTGCAGTTCTGTTCCAGGGATGGCTTTTTAAGTAAATTGGTTATGATGGCATGTTTAAATGAGGAGGGAAATATACCTGAAGAAAGAGAGAGGTTAAATATTTTAGTCAGGTGAGTGGTGACCACTGGTGAGAGAGACTGCAGGAGCTGTGAAGGAATAGGGTCACTGTTGCAGGTTGTAGGCCGAGCAGAAGCGAGGAGCTTGGAAACTTCTTCTTCTGAAACAGGCTCAAAGATGTCTAGTGAGCTTGAGGTGCGGCAGGGAAGGGGATCCAGGCACTGAGGAGATAGGGCTGAGATATCCTGATGTATGTGGTTGATTTTTTCTAGGAAATAAGTGGCCAGATCCTCACCGCTGAGGTTGGTGATGGGGGCCTGTACTTTAGGTTTCAGGAGGGAGTTTAAGGTTTCAAAAAGTCGTCTTGGGTTGTTGGATAGTGAGGTGATGAGGGTGGTGAAGTAGGATTGTTTGGCCAGATGAAGGGCAGAGTTATAGGTTTTGAGCATGAACTTATAGTGGATGAAGTCTTCTGCTAAGAGAGATTTTCTCCACTGCCGCTCTGCACACCTCGAGCAGCGCTGAAGAAAGCGTGTTTGCGCTGTGTGCCAGGGCTGCCGTTGTCTGTGTCGGGTCTTTCTGCGTATAGAAGGTGCTGCTTCATCTAGGGCATTCTTCAGTGTATTATTGAAGTGTGACAATGCTATGTCTGGACAGGAGATGGTGGAGATGGGGGCTAAAGATGTGTGGAGATTGTCCCGAAGCTGTTGGGTATTAATGGTACGTGTATTCCAATAAGTGTGGTAAGTGGGGGTGTCCCGGGTGAGGAGACAATTCTTGACAGAGAAGGAAAGAAGGTTGTGGTACGAGAGCGGGAGAGGCGAGTTTGTAAAGTCGTGCAGCGAGCCGGGACGGGAGAAAACCAGGTCCAGAGTATTCCCGTCCTCATGTGTAGGAGAATTAGTAAACTGTGAGAGGCCGAATGAAGAAGTTAGAGAAAGAAGATGAGAGGCAGACTGGGAGAGCGGATCATTGATGGGGATGTTAAAGTCTCCCATGATGAGGGTGGGGATGTCACAGGATAGAAAGTGAGTAAGCCAGGTGGTGAAGTGGTCTAGAAACTGGTGGGAGGAGCCTGGAGGGCGATAAACAACCGCCACTCGTAAGGAGAAAGGCTTAAAGAGTCTGACGGCATGTACTTCAAAGGAAGGAAATGTAAGTGAGGGAACCGGGGGGATGACCTGGAAAGCACATTGTGATGAAAGCAGCAAACCAACACCTCCACCCTGTCTGTTCTCAGGTCTGGGGGTATGTGAAAATTTCAGCCCACCAAACGAGAGAGCGGCAGCAGCGGTGGTGTCTGAATGCTGGATCCAGGTTTCTGTAATAGCCAGAAGGTTAAGGGAATTAGAGAGAAAAAGATCGTGAATTTAAGTCAGTTTGTTACACACAGACCGTGCATTCCAGAGAGCACATTGGAAAGTGAGAGGAGAAGGCATGCACTGAATGTTAATAAGATTAGCAGGGTTTCTATATGCAGCTGGAGGAGAGTAACGTATGCTGGTGGAGGGAGGCCCAGGGTTGGGGGAGATGTCACCTGCAGCTATTAAAAGGAGAAAAAACAGAAAAAGCAGGTGGTGGGATGATTTGTATGAACGTTTGGAGTGCTGCATGGTGGTTTTGGATGGTTTGGTGTGGGTAAGAAATGTCAATAGAGCCTCAGAGTTATACATGGGAGAGGGGAAAAGGGAGGGGTGGATATGCAGAGAGTGCACAGAATGTGTAAAAGGGCAGGCGAGTTTTTAGAAAGCAGAGGTGAAGACAAAAAAGCAGCAGGTTGATATGATCAATGCATATGTAGTACGACTGACCAAGAAGCATGCGTGCATGAAAAATTTATGCACCTTACCTGTCTCCTGCCCTGTCCAACTGCATTGTCTAACTGCAAAACACTTGATCCTGTTGCACTTAATATCTGTTGCACGCGTGCTATCCCAGCCAGAGCTAAATATATATGAAATGAAATGTCTGCTAGCTTCAGCCACCAAAAGGCCACAATCAGTAATTAACCAATTAGCACAAGGCCAGAGCAGGCATTACTATGCAGGGTAAATAACTAATGCTGGACAAGGCCATCAAACAGAGAAAGGGAAAAAAAAAAAAAAACACCTTTCTACACCTTTCTATCTAAGAGATTTAGGGATAGCCGCCGAGGAGTGGGGGCACCATCACGCCTTTATTTGCTTAGGGTGCCAACCTCTGCTGTTAGTTAGGCATTGGATGCAGGAAAAATGGTGCAGGGTGAACAAAGCCAGCAGTATTGCTTGTACGGTGAATGCACTTTTTTCATTCTGTTTTTCTGAATCCTTTTTAGATTACCTCATTAAAAGATACATTTTATCTGATATCTTTAAGTGATATAGTGTTAATTTCTTTGGTAGTTTATCTTGATTTATTGACCTTATTAGTTCATTTTGAAATATATTCTCTTGCTAAAGAGCAATGAGTTCTCACTGTACTCTGCGCACACAGTCCCGGCGTGCAGATCAATAAGTATTCCGGCAGCTGCCCTTTAGCTTGCAAGCAGCGCATGACATCCCTGCCATGCGCTGCTTACAAACATAAAGCAATTACTGGCATTGGAATAGGATGCTGTGAGGGAGTGCCGGGAAGGTAAAGGGGGTTTTACACTAAGCAATATCGCTAGCAATATCGCTAAAACGTCACTGGTTTTGTGACGTTATAGCGATATTGCTAGCGATATCGCTATGTGTGATACTTACCAGCGACCGGCTCCCCCGCTGTCCATCGCTGATCGCGCGAGAATGTCCGGCTCCATTTCTCGTCGGGCGCTTCCTGCTGGGCTTCCTGCTGTGATGACGAGCGACGCGTGGAGGCGGGCGGGAGGACGCAGGATCGCTGTGTGTGAATGGTAAGTATCGTGCGCTGCGTCGCTGCTGCATCGCTGTGAGATCTTTCTGCATGAAAGCTCACTAGCGATCGTTTAGCGATGCACCAGCGATCCTGACCGGGTCGGATCGCTGGTTGGATCGCTGGTGCATCGCTAAATGTAAAAGGGCCTTAAGTGTAATGGTTTGTTTTTTTAATGTTTTCTGATGGGGCCATGCATACCAGAATAGGAATGGGGCCATGCATACTGGGATGAGATAGGGCCCTGCATACCAGGATGGGGGTGGGGGCCAATCATGCCAGGATAAGGATGGGACCATACATACCAGGACTGAAATGGGGGTCAATCATACCAGGTAAAGGATGGGGCCCTGCATACCAGGATAGGGATAGGGCCATGCATACTAGGATGAGATGGGGCTCTGCATACCAGGATAGGGATGAGGGGGACCATTCCTACCAGGATAGGGATGATGGGACCATTCCTACCAGCATAGGGATTGGGGGGACCTTTCCTTCCAGGATAGGGATGAGGGGGACCATTTCTACCAGGATAGGGATGAGGAGACATGCATACCAGGATGGGGATGAGGGCCATGCACACCAGGATATGGATGAGGAAGCCATGCATACCAGGGAGGGGATGAGAGGTGCCATGCATATCAGGGTAGGGATGAGGTGGGCCATGCATACCAGAGATTGGGGATGAGTGAGCCATGTATACCAGGTTAGGGATGAGGGGGGCCATGCATTCCAGGATCGGGATGAGGGGACCATGTGTATCAGGATGGGGTGGGTGGACCATATACACCAGGATAGAGGATATTAAGTACAGAATTGACCACAGTTTTTGCTTCAATTTTTTTCCTAATTTCCTCCTCTAAAATCTAGGTATGTCTTATGGTCTGGTGGGTCTCCAAAAAAAACGGTTTATGCATAACAAAACACGTATAACTTTAATAATTTTCTGGGAGAAATACTACATTCTCTAAAACAATTTCAAGGGTGCAAACACGTTTGACTGTAATTGATATCATCACATTCCTCCAGACCTCAGCTATAAAATGTTATTTAACCCATAAGTGAAAAGGCTGAAAAAAAGCAATGATTGTTTGTCATTCATCCACCACTAAAAAAATGAAATAAAAAGAGATAAAAAAAATTACATATACAAAAAGCTATCAAAAAGTTCCTCCAAAGGAAAAATAATAAAGTTATTGCCCTCAGAATATGGTGATACAAATAAAAGAACATATGCTTTTTATTCATTTTTGACACATTTTACATGTATTTTCACATGCATTTTTTTCCAATCATTTGAATGAGTGAAAAATACTACAACAAAATGTTGCAGCATTTTTCCTGCCAATACTTGAGTACTAGCAGCAAATTTTTTTCTGTAGCAAAAACAAAATGTGTTCACATAGCTTTATAACTCCCTTTGTATATAACACTTTGTATGTCAATTAATGTAATTGAATTCAGCAACAAGAGATTAATTTTATAAAACAAAAAAAAGCAAATGTGGTTCCTTGTGCTGTGCAGCCATTCTTTTACCATAGAGGTGAAATACACAAGCTGTTACCTAGGGGGTGATTGCATGCAGAAATTCCTCATTATTCCTACACCAGCACAGTCTGCACAAGTCATTTTGCAGAGACAGAAATGCACTACAGAGACTGCAAGTCAACGTACGGTATATTAAATCTCAATTCCTACTTGCAAGCACAATATTTCTACAGATTTACAGTCTATTTATCTGACTGGACACAACTGTTTTATATGTATAGTATAACTTACAGTAATTCAAATTATACAGTTTATTTCATCACATAGTAAAAAAATAATACCACCATACTAATCATTAACTAAATCCACTACACCGTGATGAATATCACCACAAATACGGAAATATCAGAGACTATAAAATAACCACATATTACCAGCATATACAGTAATAATAGTAACATAGTAACATAGTTTTGAAGGCTGAAGGAAGACCTTATGTCCATCTAGTTCAGCCTATTTTTAGTGCAGCTGTTCTGCATTGTTGATCCTGGGGAAGTCAAAAAACCCACAGAGTGGAAGCCAATTTTCTCCATAGGGAAAAAAATTCCTTCCCCTAAGCTGGGTCAACCATCTACCTATAATATTCTGTTATTCGTAACCTTCTATACTGTTACACACAAGAAAAGCATCCATTCCTTTCTTAAATTCATTCAGTGAGTTGGCCATCACCACTTCCTCAGGAAGAGAATTCCAGAGCCTCACTGCTCTTACCGTGAAGAACCCTCTTCTATGCTGCTGCAGAAATTGTCTTTCCTCCAAACGAAGAGAATGCCCCCTTGTTCTTGACACAGTCCTTGGTACAAACAGTTCATCGGAGAGATCTCTGTATTGCCCTCTGATATACTTGTACATATATATTAGGTCTCCCCTAAGTCTTCTCTTTTCTAGAGTAAATAGACCTAATTTTGATAATCTTTCTGGGTATTGTAGTGAACCAACTCCATTTATCATTTTAGTAGCCCGCCTTTGAACCCTTTCAAGTTCAGTAATGTCTTTCTTGAGCACCGGCGTCCAAAATTGCACACAATACTCCAAGTGTGGTCTGACGAGTGATTTGTACAGAGGGAGAATTATGTTTTCATCTCATGTCCCCAGACCTCTTCTAATGCATCCCATGACCCTATTTGCTTTGGTGGCAGCTGCCTGCCACTGGGCGCTCCAATTTAGCATCTTATTGACTAAGATGCCTAAGTCTTTTTCCATGTCTGATTTCCCCAGCAGTTTCCCATTTAGTAAGTAATTGTAGCATCTGTTTCTCCTTCCCATGTGCATAACCTTACACTTATCTGTGTTAAACCTCATTTGCCATTTTTCAGCCCAATTCTCCAATTTACTCAATTTAATAATACCATCTTACTAATAATGGGTCATCAATATCATATTTCCGAAAACTTCTTCAGCATATTATGCTGCAATACCTTTTTTTTCTTTTGATCTGATGGGCTACTTTTCACTCCTAACATAGATTAATCCATTCTTGCTCCGTGCCTTGAAAAGGAATTAATACCCTGTGAACATTTCCACAGTTTTTCACATCAAACCCACACACTTAAATGCCTTTTATTGGGATTTTATGTGATATGCCAGCACAAAGGAACAAGTATTTGTGAAGTGTAAAGGAAATGATACATGGTATATTCTAATTCTTGTAAAAATATAAATCTGAAAATCGTTATGACATTTGTATTCAGTCCCCTGTAGTCTGATACTGATAGTTGCCTCCCGAAGTCGCATAGTTAGTAAATTGAGTTTATCTGTGTGTGTAATTTATTCTCAGTAGAATTACAGATGTTCTGTTAAGGCCTCAGAGGTTTGTTTGGATCACACAGCATCATGAAAACCAACGAGCACATCAGACAAGTCAGAGATAATGTTGTGAATAAAAGTAATGATGTAAAAAAAATAAACCAAGCTCTGAACATCTCACAGAACAGTGTTCAATTCATCACCCCAAAATGTCAGGATTATAGCACAACTGCAAACCTACCAAGACATTACCGTCCATCTAAACTAACATCCCAGGCAAGTAAAGCATTAGGCTGGAGTCACACTAACCTGCGCAAAATACGGTCAGTATTTTACATGCGTAATACGGATCAATGACCACTAAATAGTGGTCTGTAGGTCATCCGTAAGCAAGGTGAGGTCGCGTATTTTGCGCATGTGTGTCTCCGTATGTAATCCGTATGCAATCCGTATGGCGAGATTTTCTCGCAGCCTTGCAAAATGGACATTTAACGGTTTTGAGGCCTGCAAACAATTTAAATCATTAGCCTGCACCCTATTTAGACACTCAGAAACAGGTGGCTGCCTACATTCTGTACATTTCTCACATTGCTTTCACGAGGTGTGTTGGTGTTCTTTGTGCAGCATGGCAGAGGGTCTGACATTCAATACAACCGAGCAGGTTCTCTTTACCTGGCTTTTGTCACGGCGCTTTGGGCAACCATATCCTGTGATAGTGGATCCGCGGAGGAGGAGACGCATGTGGGTACATCCACTTTTGAGGCAACGACTCACAAGAGGGCATTTTCACCGCCTCTATTCGTCTCTGCGGGAGCATCCGGACAAATTTTACCAGTACTGTCGAATGAGCATTTCCACATTTGATCGCCTCTTGGAGACAGTGCGCCCTGGGATCACCTTTCAGGACACTAGGATGCGCAAAGCCATATCTGCAGAGGAGCGACTTCTACTCACAATACGGTATGTACTCCACAACCACATTCTCTATGTTCATAATGTGTGTGTTAATTTATGTTTTTTTGGCCTTCTTGGACAATGTTTAATACCCTCATCTTACTCAAAATATGTTTCACCTGACACAGCAGAATGTTACATCTAATATGTACTGCATATCACTTAGTCATTGTGCCACCAAATATGTGTGTGTTGTTATCTCTCATTTCCTACCAAGTTTGGTCGGCATGTAACTGATTTTTTTTTACTTTAGCCATTCTAACCTGTACTCTTTCTGTTGTTCTACAGCTTCCTATCCACTGGCCTGCCTTATGCCGCCCTCCACCATGAGTTTCTCATTGGAAAGTCCACCATTTCAGGCATAGTGAGGTCTACATGTGCAGAAATCTGGACAAGACTCCATCAGGTGGTCCTACCCGAGCCCAGGATGGAAGACTGGATAAGGATTTCAAGGGACTTTGAGGAGGACTGCCAGTTTCCAAATTGTATTGGGGACCTGGATGGCAAACATATCAGGGTGCGTAAGCCGCCGAACTCAGGGTCCCAATTCTTCAATTATAAGCAATACTTTTCTGTTGTATTGTTGGCTCTGGTAGACCCTCAATACAAGTTTATAATTGTTGACATTGGGGCCTATGGAAGGACGGGAGACTCTAGAGTCTTCAATACTTCCATAATGGGTCGGCGGCTACACACCAACCAGTTGGATCTACCACCACCACGCCAGCTACCAGGCTCCCCCCGAACAATCAGTCCCTTATGTCCTTGTGGCAGATGAGGCCTTTCAGTTATCACGTAATGTCATGAGGCCATATCCCCGGCGCAACCTTGACCACAGGCGCAGAATTTTTAACTTGCGCCTATCACGTGCTAGGCGACTGGTGGAGTGTTCCTTTGGGATTCTTTGTGCCAAATGGCGGGTACTCCAGTCTGCCATTCAGTTGAGTGAGCAAAATGTGAATGAAGTTGTGAAAGCCTGTGTTGTTCTGCATAACTTCACCAGGATCCATGATTGTTCCTCCTCTGATGGTGTTGTGCGTAGGCCGGACAATGTGCGCAGGGTGAGACCACCTATCATCCCTCAACGTAGACCACTCTCTGGCCTCAAAGTGCGTGATATATTCACGAATTACTTTATCTCACCTGAGGGGGCAACGTCTTGGCAAGAGAATACTGTGTCTATGTTACAATTTGTTTTTTTCAAAGTGTGTCTAAATATATATTACTCAAGCCTTTTTATGATTCTATGAGTGTTTCTTTGCATTGGTTGGTGTCTGTTAGTATGTTGTGATGGATAGTGAGAAATCACACAGAGACGTTAACTAGAGTAGACAAATTTTTAGTTTTGCCTTTTTTTTTTTTGTTTTGCTTAAAGGCAAACATAATTTTGCCAGAACACAAATTTGGCAATGGCCAAAATGACCCTTTGGGCCTTCTTTAACTTGGTGTAACATTAACATTACAGAAAAAAAATGCACCAAACATTATGCAATAACAACATTGCTGCATGCCTACATTAACCTTGATTAGGCAACAAAGGGTGAGCTCCATCACCTAAATAAAGTGAATAAGATAACACTCACATTTCCTCATAATGTTTTCCAATCATAGAAAGATTCCACCATGACAGGCAAGGCTACCTCACATCTTTCAGACAGATATTACCTGTCTGTAGAACAGACAATATTTAAGCATGCTATACTGGAAAGGATGACAATACAAAACTCACTTGTTAAGACATAGAGAGAGCGTGATATTGTGAATGCTGGTGTCCTCAAATTGGTTTACTAGAGAATGCTAATAACAAAGTTGACTACTTAACTAAAGTCAAGCACGCCTTTCCTATGCATTAGCAAGTGATTACTGTATTTTCATCCTTTCATGTCACAGTATAGCGCATTTAAATATTCTCTTTTATACACACATGTAATATCTGTGTGAAAGGCGTGAGGTAGCGTTGCCTGTCATGATGGATTGTTTCATATGTTTGGAAAACATTGTTTAAAAATGTGAGTGTGAAATTATGTTATAAATGTTGGTGAAGGAGAACACCTGTTTTTTTGTCTAGATTAGAAGCACCAGTTCCATGTAACTGGACATCTCCAAATTTTAGAGTCATAAATCCTCATGTGTAGGGGAAGGGGAACTGGGAGGAACAGCCTGTGGGTGCTGCTGGACATTGTGGGCAACATCGCCCTGTGTGGGGCCATACTGTTGCCCATGATGCTGTTGTTGTCCAGCCTCCTGGGCCTGTTGGTGATACTGGCCAGAGTAATGATGATGGTGAGGGGCTTCTTGTTGGCTCTGGTAGGCCCGTGGATCAAACCCACCAAGATAGCCAGATCGTCCCCAACCAGGTTGGGACCAGCCTCCAACACTGGGTGGGTACAAGTGGCCATATTGGTGGGGTTGGCTTGATGAAGACATTTGGGGCTGCGGAATAGAAGGATGGGTAAGGGGAGGAAGGGGTTGAGGTGTTGGCCCACGTATTAGGGGCTGTTCAGACCCTGCTTGAGCAAGCATCTGTGTGGATGGTGTCATGTGCATTAAATTTCTTGGTGAGAGCTGCCACCTCTCCAGAAATTCAAACACCTTATATGGGGTATTGGGGGGGTGCTTGCATCAAGCAGGATCTGAATACACCCCCTAATACGGAGCCTGACCTCACGGGTAAGGGCAGGGAGATAAAGGGTGAGGCTACCTGCATAGGCCTCCTCACCATCATCTGTAGTGACTCTGGACAAGTAATTCAGCACCCCAGTGTCCACATGGGTCCGGCTCTCTTGAATGGCGACCTGGCGCCTTCTTCTTATTCGCCGTGATGCAAGAGCAGCCTGTGGGGAGGGCCTGATCTTGGCAGTTGGGCTGCTGCTCAAGTAGCCCATCTCTTCCAGGATGGGTGAGGTTGCAGCTGCAGACCGTCCTGGTGGTGTGTTGTGTCGGGCAGCCATTGTGTGTTCTGGTGATGCCTCCTCTTCAGCCATCCTTCTTGTAGGGGGAGAAGATGGGCCAGACACCTCATCCCCTACAGGATTAATAATGGGCTCTGCCTCTGAGGCCGTTCCTCGATCCGTAAGGTTGGATTGAGTTCTGTTATGAAATAGAACAGAGGCAAAAATACATCAATATTTTTGTCCCTGTAAAGTATTTGTGTAATGTTTTTATGTCATGTGGTGTGAGGTATGTACTTACGGTCTCAGAGCCAGAATTGGGGCGAGGAAGTTCAGCCGGTCATAGTAGATGTATTTGCGCTTGACATGGCCAGCATCCCCACTCCTGGACCGCTGCTGGCGTTCCCGGCGGTACTGGTCCCGGATGCTTCTCCACCGTTTCATCACATCTTCCACTGCAATGTGACAGGAAAGATTGTCAAAATCACATATTTGAGAGGTCACATTTTCAAACAGTAGTCTAGGCATGGGGCCTTATGGGGGTGTGCGTTCTACCCATGGTGGCATATGTAATTGGGCCGATACCCAGGGTCTCATTAGCTCCCCTGAAACTAATTTTAGTGGCTAGGAGGATGAGGAGCTTGTGGCCTAACCCCTAATTATGGCTGTGTGAAGCTACATGTCACATCCTAATGTAACGGCCTCATGAGGCTAATAAAAGTACATGCACAGGAAGGGGGGGGGCTGATTGTAGAGTTATTTTATAGCGCGCGCTAACGTTAATTATATTTTTATGGTTGCACTTACGAATTTTCTGCTGCTCATCACGTGGTCTGTCACCAAAGTCATGGTACATCTGGCGACAGATGCGCCTCCATGACGCCTCCTTTCTTGTGCGGTTCGCATAGTTTGCGTCGCGTGGGTCCCATATTTCTGGACGCTCCTGCACCAGCACAATTAGCATCTCTACATTAATATATGTGGATGCCATGCTGCTGCTGTACTCCGTGGAGGCGTACTTCCTGGATGTCTGGAGCGCTTTTTGAGCTCATTTGCATGTCTAGGCTTGATGATGGATTGGCCCATTTCCTGTTCACCAGCCAAAAGACCTGCGTATTGCTCGCAGGTCACACGTGTGTTCAGTGTGTAATCCGTATTTTTTGCGCACCCATAGACTTGCATTGGCGTACTACGGGCGTAGTACACTGACAATCGCAGCATGCTGCGAGTGGCACGGAGCGGAGGATACGGAGGAGAAATATACGCCTGGTGCGAGTGACCCCATAGAGAATCATTGTCCGTGTCTAATGCGTGCTTTTTGCGCCTCTCACTCTCCCGTATTCCTCGCCAGTGTGACTCCGGCCTTAGAGAAACAACAGTGAGGTCCACATTCACTCTGAAGGAGCTGCAGAGAGCCATACCTCAGGTGAGAGAATCTGTCCACTTGACAACTATTAGTTATCTACTCCACAAATCTGGCCTCTATGGAAGAGTGGCAAGAAGAAAGCCATTTGTAAAAGCAAGCCATAAGAAATCCCATTTGCAGTTTTCAAAAAGCTATGTATGGGATACAGCTAGTATGTGGAAGAAAGTGTTCTGGTCAGATGAGACTAAAATAGAGTTTTTGGGCTAAATGCAAAACGCTATGTGTGGTGAATATTTAAAACTGTACTTCACTCTGAAAAAACATCACCACAGTCAAACATGATAGTACAGCATCATTCTGGGGGATGCTTTCCTTCAGCAGGGACAGGTAAGCTGGTCAGAGCTGTTGGGAAGATGTATGGTGCAAAATACAGGACAATCCTAGAGGATAACCTGTTAGAGGCTTGAAAAGACAAGAATGGGGCATATGCTCACCTTCCAGTAGGACAACAATCCTGAACAGACTGCCAAAGCTATAATAGAGTGGATCATGAAGCGATACCATACAGGATATCAAAATGATATTTGGAGGGATATATAAATATAATTTACAAATTGGGGAGAGCCCCCAATGAACCCTTACTAGAAGGCCTGAAATATAACTTTCAAGCCTATGTCCCATCCCCTGATGACGCTGCTAACATGGTGAAACATGTTTGGGTCGTTTGTGCTAAAATTCACTGTCTTATTCTGCCAGATACAGTATGTGCTAGCTATACACTTTATCAATACAGAGTAGCAGGCACTCTGTTTAAATATAATTGAAATAAAGAGGCAGATTAGGGACTAAAATTTTTATACCCTTTTGGTCATAATTTTAAAATCAAATTAAAAGTTATATTTTAGGCCTTTTAGTGGGGATTAATTCGGGGTTCTCCCCAATTTGTCAATTTTAATAGAATGTTTTAGATCAAAGCATATATATCCTGTCAAAGTTTAGACCTAAATCCCATTGAGAATCTGTGACAAGATTTGAAAGTTGCTGTTTACAGACGATCTCTATCTCAATGAGCTAAAGCTAGTTTGAAAAGAAGAAAAAAGGAAGGAAGATGGAGCCAGGAAATTACAGGCCAGTGATCCTTACTTGTATACCAGGAAAGATATTTGAGCAAATCATTAAATAGCATGTATGTAAGTACATGCATAAAAATTCAGTAAGTTAGCAGAGACAGCATGGGCTTGTATCAAACAAGTAATGCCAGACTAATCTAATGTTCTTCTATGATGGAATCAGGGAAATGCAGTAGATATAGCATATCTTGACTTCAGCAAAGCATTTCACAAAGTATCTTATACTATCCTCATTGAAAAAAATGAGCAAGCATGGTTTTAACAAGGCTATGGTTAGGTGGATTCATAACGGGCTCAGTGTACTCAAAGAGTGGCAATGGTTGCACATCCAATTGGAAGAGTGTTTCAAGTGAAGTACCACAAGTGTCCTGTCAAGTGTCCTGGCCCCAGAGTTGTTCAATATTTTTATAAATAATCTAGATAAGGGAACTGAAGGTAAACTAATCAAATTTACAGATGATGCAAAGCTTGGAGGGCTAGCCAACACTAGAGAAGACAGAGAAAGGATTCAGAAGGATCTAGATAAGCTTGAACAATGGGCAGTGACTAATAGAATGATATTTAACAGGGATAAATGCAAGATTCTACATCTGGGCAAGAAAAATGAAAATTACATCTACAGAATGAGGGGAATAGAACTAAACGACGCACGTGTGAAAAAGGCAAACACAGTTCTAGGATAAATTAAGAGAAGCATAGAGTCTAGATCACGTGAAGTAGTAATTATCCCTCTCTACTCCTCCTTTGTCAGGCCTCATCTGTAATATCATGTCCAGTTCTGGGTGCCACATCTTGAAAAAGATATATAAAAACCAGAGCAGGTTCAGAGAAGAGCAACCAAGATGGTGAGCAGACTGCAAAGTATATCCTACGAGGAATGATTAAAAGATCTGGGAATGTTTAGCTTTCAAAATTGTAGCCTAAGAGGAGAGTTAATAGCTAAAAATATCTGAATGGATAACACATTGTAGAGGGATCATCCTTATTCTCATTTGCACATGGAAACATGAGAAGCAATGGATTAAACTGAAAGGGAAAATATACAGATTAGATATTAGAAAAAAACTTTTTGATAGTGAGTGTGATCTATGAGTGGAACAGGCTGACATGAGAGATGGTGAGTTCTCCTTCAATGGAAGTCTTCAAAAAGAGGCTGAACAGACATCTGTCTGAGATGGTTTAGTGAATCTTGCATTGAGCAGGGGGTTGGACACAATGACCCTTGAGGTTCCTTCCTACTCTATCATTCTGTGATTCTTTTAATGGACAAGAATTACAGTCTCTACGTGTACAAAGCTGGTAAAGACATACCGCAAAAGGTTTTTATCAGCAATTGCAGCAAAAAGTTGTCTTACAAAGACTTGGGGTGACTGATTACAATGCATGTCACAAATTTCACATTTATATTTTTAAAATATTTAGAAAACCATGTATAATTTCCTTTACACTTCACAATCACTTGCTACTTTGTGTTGCTATATCACATAAAATCCAAATAAAAAACATTTAAGTTTGTGGGTATAACATGAAAAAATGTGGAAAGATTTACAGGGTATGAACACATTTTCAAGTCACTATCTGTTTTGGAGCAGGTGCTGATTTATAGAGCGGGCTCAGGCGTTAAGCCTGCTTTACACAGAGCAGGGTCCAGATGTGTTACACAGTCAGCATCTGCCTCTATCAGCAGAGATTGGTGCAAGCTCTGAGTGCTGCTGTTTAACCACTTAAATGCTGCTGTCAAGCTATGAGAGCAGAACAGGCATTTTCCTGTCATGTAGCCATGAGGACCCAAGTTGTTTCTACCCTTTCCAGACGCATTCCTGGTGGGTGAATGGATTGCCACAGCAGTCGGGTGCCTTGTGAAAAAAAAATGCTTTTAAAATCTTTAAAAACAAAAAAAACTAAAAATTAACATCACCCCCTTTTTCCCCATCCAAAAATAAAGAACTTTCAAAAATTAAAAAATAAGCATATTCCACATTGCTCTAAGCTGTAAAGAGAACAAAAATTGAAAAGTCAAAAATGTATTTTCCTTTAGTCATTGCACCTTCCCCAAAATATTAAAAAAAGGCAGGATCAAAATGTACCCCAACATGGTACCAGTAAAGACTAACAATACGCTCTCATTTGGGTCCATAAACAGAAAAAGAAAAAAAGTAATTGGCATATGAAGAGAGTAGTGTCATTGACATTTTATTTTTCAGGGCAATTTGGGACTTCAGAGTACATTTATTTGCACTGAAGCGATTTACTGTATATTGACTTTCCTGGGAAAATTCATCGAGTCTGGCAAATTAGACTTTTCAATGATTCACTCATCTCTAGTACTAACCATTGGACACAACGCTCCACAATTCCTGTCATTTTGGAACTTCCCACTCATCTGGAAAGTAGACAGTCTACTCACTCCCTACTTAATATAGTTTGTCAGCCTTTTTATGGGATAGTCAATGTTATTTTCTCCATTGGCTCATTGGTGGATATAGATAAGATTTCATTAAATCGGCAAAAGAATATTCTATTTATGCATCTTCGTTGATGTTTGCCAGGAGAATATTGCCTTTGAAAGAATAATAAATACTACACAACAATGCGATACATATTGATTTCACCTAAGAAGAATTCCTGCTATAATGAGGCAATATTATTACTTTTACTATTATTCCCGGCGAAATTGTAACATATATAAATATATATAAATTATTAGTAATCTCTTGTTTTCTATATGGAATTTTATGAATAGAATGAAATGAAGAACACTTGACAGAAATGGCATCTAATTAGCAGTCGAGATAAAAAAAAAAAAACAGTATCTTATAGTATACTTGACAGTTCTCATTTTAGCATTTCAAGGTTTAAAGCTTCTCACAAGGCTGTCACGAGCGAGGAATATTACATACATGTTAATTATTCATACAAAGTGGAAGGAATATTAATTGTGCCTCATTAGTGGAAAAAGAATAACAAGAAATAATGTTTTAAAACGTTGGGGATCCATTAAGATCATAACTTAGAGAGAGTTGTAAAAATGTAATAATAAATATAAAATATGTAATAAATTGAAAAAAAAATATTTCAAAAGGCAGGTGATGCGGTGTCAAGAAATAACGGATGAATGTGCCCTACATCTACTTATAGTTTATCAATGCAGGTGCTCTTATGAAGAGCTCACAAGAGCTGCTTCAGCTTAAAAACAGTATATTTCAGCATCTCAAAAAAGCCAGAACAAAGTGCAAAGACAGCAAAAGTGAGAGAATCAGGCACAGCACTTGTGGCACTGTAAAAGTACTGATAATAAGTAGCATAAGTGGCATAAACAAGAACTTCTGGCAGCTCAGATCTATTAAGCCAAAAGGATACTTAAAGTTCATCAGGTGAAATGGAGGTATCAACTATCCATAGAATAGATGATAACTTATAGATTGATGGGATCTGACTGCTAGAAACCCCACTGTTTGTCAGAAAGATGTACTTTTATCTTTCCTTGAATTAAGCGCCAATCCACACACCTGAACACCACACTAGTCATTTTCTAAGGTACTGCCAAGCACTGGCTCAGCTTTTTCTGGCATTCCCCATGGAGAATGAATGAAGCGCCACTCCAATCTAAAGGGGATAATAGTGTCCTCTCTGCTGATTAGTTAGGGTCTCAGCAGTTGGATCCTCACCAATCTATGTTATCATTAGTGTTGAGCGATACCATCCGATATCGTGAAATATTGGATCGGATTGGATCGGACCGATACCCAAAAAGTATCGGATATCGCCGATTCCGATACCGGAAACCAATGCAAGTCAATGGGACAGAAATATTGGAATTAAAATAAACCCTTTCTTTCCTTGTAGGTTAATTCTACATGAAGAAAAACAACTAATAATACTGTAGAATGTATTGGGGGAGGTGTAGGAGACATTAAAGGCATAGAGGTTTAGCCCAATCAAATGGAATAGCAGGAGTACATTTTATTTTAAGGACGTATGGAGTTACAAAGATATTGACTATGTTAACCTTTTTTATATTTTGTCAGATATGTACAGTATGTTTCACTACTTCCATGCTCTTCACCTTCTTTTTTACTTCTCCCACACTTTCTCCTTCATGATCCTCAGCAGCATCTTTTTCATCAACTTCTTCTTCACCTTATTCATCTTCTTCTTCTTCACTTTCTTCCTATTATTCTTTTTTTTTACATTCTTCAAATTCTTCTTATTCAACTATTATTCTTCTTCCTATTCTTCTTCTTCATCATATTCTTATTTGTGACAGGCATTCCTGTAGTTGTTATCTATAAAAGTTTGAAGATTACACCTTCCATTCTGCCTGTCACAAAAGATTTACAGCAGGATTTGTCCGCGTTCAGTTTGGCCTGCAGCAGCAGGCATTTTCCAGGGGCACCACGAGGAGGAATGGACTCACCCCCATACACTGCTTAGTCTTCTTCTGCTTATAATTTAGATAATATCTTTTGCTCTGATTTTTAGTCTTATGCTTAATGTTCTTCTGCTTTATGTTCTTCTGCTTTTTGTTCTTCTGCTTCTTGGTCTTCTGCTTCTTGGTCTTCTGTCTCTTGTTGTTCTGTATCTTGGTGGTTGTCTTCATGTTCTTTGTTCTCTTGGTCATCTTCTCCAAGGTCATCTTTTTTGTCTTCTTCGGGGTGGTCTTCCGGGTTGTCGTCTTCAGGGTCATCGTTTTCGAGGTGGTCGTCGTCTTCTTCGGGTTGTCTTCAGGGTCGTCGTCTTCAGGGTCGTCATCAGGGAGATCCAGAGTGATAACCAAAAACCATTTCCAAAAGCTTGAACTTGGAAATGTAGCAGAAAGTACAAGAAGGCTGAGGAACTGCCGAGAACCAGCTGACGGTACTGGAACCCGGATGGGTAGCAGAAGGAACAAGAGCCAATGGCACTACCGAGGACCAGCTGATGGTACTGGAACCCGGTTACTAAGCAGGAGGTGCCTGTGCTAGAAAGCACTACCAAGGACCAGCAGACGTTGCTGGAACTCGGATACCGAGAAAGAGGCGACTAAGCCAAAGGCACTGCCGAGAACCAGCTGACGGTACTGGTACCCGGATGGGTAGCAGAAGCTGCAAGAGCCAATGGAACTAGCGAGGACCAGCTGATGGTGCTGGAACCTGGAGGGGCAGCAGAAGGAACAAGAGCCAATGGCACTACCGAGGACTAGCTGACGGTGCTGGAACCTGGTTACTAAGCAGGAGGTACCTGTGCTAGAAAGCACTACCAAGGACCAGCAGACGTTGCTGGAACTCGGATACCGAGAAAGAGGCACCTCAGCCAAAGGCACTGCCGAGAACCAGCTGACGGTGCTGGAACCCGGATGAGTAGCAGAAGGTACCCATGAAAAACAAAGTTGCAAGGCCGCGAGCCGGGCGCAGTTATGGAAACCCACAGTCCTACAGGGGGTGCTTGTCCTATTGGCACTACGCAACCAACCTTTGTTGCCAGATCCCGCAGCCCACATAGGAAGCCCATAAACTGCAGGCACCATAGACTCGGCTAACCCAACCGCAACACGACAGGACAGCGTATTGGTGGCAAAGTGACATTGACACTACCCGGAAACAGCAGGCATGCTGGAACCAGGCTGGGCAGGAGGGAGTACCTGTGCCAAGGACAATGCCGAGAAACAGCTGGCGGTGCTGGAACCCAGGGAAAATACTACAAATAGAGTGGAGACAGAGGCCTAATTGGAGCAAGTTTAAAATCTGTAGTTGTGTGAGTGTGGACAGAGCAGGAGAAATTGCCGGACACACAGCTGGGGATCAGATGACATTTCTGAACCCCAATAACACTGGAGCATATGTTGACTGTGCAGACGGCACTTCTGAGCAGCAACTGGCGATGTTGGAGCCCAGGGTCAATCAGGGTGTAGGCTGAGGCCTAATTTCATCAATTTTAATATCTGTTGTAGACTACTGCTGATTTTAAACGTGCTCCAATTAGGCCTCTGGCTCCACTCTGTCTCTAGTATTTACCCTTGCCTCCAACACCGCCAGTTGCTGCTCAGAAGTGCCGTCTGCACAATCAACACTTGTTCCTGTGCTACTGGGGTTCAGTAACGTCAGCTGATCCCCTGATGTGTGTCCGGCAATGTCTCCTGCTCTGTCCACATTCCCACTGCTACAGAGCAGGAGAAATTGCCGGACACACATCAGGGGATCAGCTGACGTTACTGAACCCCAGTAACACAAGAGCAAGTGTTGATTGTGCAGACGGCACTTCTGAGCAGCAACTGGCGGTGTTGGAGGCCAGGGTAAATACTAGAGAGAGAGTGGAGCCACAGGCCTAATTGGAACACGTTTGAAATCAGTAGTAGTGTGAATGTGGAGGCAGCAGTAGACATTGCCGGACACACAGCAGGGGAGCAGCTGGCGTTACTGAATCCCACTAACACTGGAGCATGTGTTTTTCTCTGTGCAGACGGCACTTCTGAGCAGCAACTGGCAGTGTTGGAGCCCAGGGTCAATCCTGGAGTAGGCTGAGGCCTACTTGGAGCAAGTGTAAAATCTGATGTAGTTTGAATGTGGAGGGAGAAGGAGATATTGCCGGACACACAGCAGGGGAGCAGCTGGCGTTACTGAACCCCACTAACACTGGAGCATGTGTTTTTCTCTGTGCAGACGGCACGTTTGAGCAGCAACTGGTGGTGTTGGAGCCCAGGTTCAATCAAGGTTTAGTCTGAGGCCTAATTGGAGCAAGTTTTATATCTGATGTAGTTTGAATGTGGAGGCAGCAGGAGACTTTGCCGGACACACAGCAGGGGAGCAGCTGGCGTTACTGAACCCCACTAACACTGGAGCATGTGTTTTTCTCTGTGCAGATGGCACTTCTGAGCAGCAACTGGCAGTGTTGGAGTCCAGGGTCAATCCTGGAGTAGGCTGAGGCCTACTTGGAGCAAGTGTAAAATCTGAAGTAGTTTGAATGTGGAGGCAGCAGGAGACTTTGCCGGCCACACAGCAGGGGAGCAGCTGGCGTTACTGAACCCCACTAACACAGGAGCTAGTGTTTTTCTCTGTGCAAACGGCACTTCTGAGCAACAACTGGCGGTGTTGGAGCCCAGGGATTACAGTTCAGGTGGTAGAAACATGAACACAACAGGAGACCTGGATACTGTTGCCAACCAATTATTTATTCTGGAAGAGGACTGGCAAATTCCAGCGAGATCCAGGCCTTGTTCATTTTCAGAAAAGTAAGCCGGTCAACGTTATCGGAGGATAGTCGCGTGTGACTGTCTGTTAGTACACCACCTGCGGCACTAAAGACGCGTTCCGATAATACACTAGCAGCAGGGCAAGCCAGCACCTCCAATGCATACTGGCTAAGCTTTGGCCATGTATCCAGTTTAGAGACCCAAAACTTGAAGGGGGAAGAGCCGTCTTGGAGTACACTGAAAGGGCAAGACATGTAGTCTGTCACCATCTGATGAAAACGTTGCCTCCTGCTGACTGGAGCCATCTGTGATGGTGTAGACATTTGTGGCGGGCACACAAAACTTTGCCACATTTGGGCCATACTGGTCTTGCTTTGTGCTGAGGCGCTGCCTCTGCTCCCTCTTTGTGCAGAGCTTCCTCCACTGCCTCGACGCAGAGCTGCTTTGGAATGGAGAACATGGAGAACATGATGGTATGCACCAGTGTGTCTTGGTACTCCCGCATCTTATGCTCCCAGTTCAACGGTATTATGAGGCTTTGTAAGTTGTCCCGGTAGCGAGGATCTAGGAGGGTGTACACCCAATAATCAGCCGTGTTGAGAATGTGGGCAATGCGGTGGTCGTTTCTCAGGCACTGCAGCATGAAATCAACCATGTGCTGCAGACTCCCAACTGCCCAAGAAACGCTGTCCCCTGCTTGAGGCATCATCTCTGCCTGCTCTGCATCACCCCAGCCTCGCTCTACATACTGACTACTAGAGCATTGTGTACCTCCCTCCTCTGGAGAGATGTCTTTCTCCTCCATTGACTCCTCCTCTCAAAGTGTCCCCTGCCTAGGCCTTTGTGAGGAACCACATTGCGCAGACTGTCAAGAAGCAGATGGCATTTGTGACTCCTCATCCTCCACCTCTTCCAAAACCTCCTCCCTTAGTGCTTACAGTGTTTTTTGAAGCAGGCAGATAAGGGGGACAGTCATGCTGACTAGTGCATCATCTGCACTCGTCATCAGCGTGGAATCATCGAAGGCACGCAAAACATGGCAGATGTCCTTCATAGAGGCACATTCAGTGGTGCTGAAGTGTGACCGGTGCACAGTGCGACTTGTTTGCGCCTGATGCAGCTGGTACTCCATTACTGCCGCATGCTGCTCACACAACCGCTCCAACATATGTAACGTTGAATTCCACCTGGTGGGTAGGTCACATATGATGCGATGTTCTGGAAGGCGGAATCGGAGCTGCAGAGCTGCAATGCGTGATCTTGCCATGTTGGAACGCCGCAAGTGAGCGCACTCTATGCGGACCTTGTCCAGCAGTGCATCAAGATCCTGGATAGTCCCTCAGAGAGCTCTGCACGACCAAGTTGCGCACATGTGCCAGACATGGGATGTGAGTGAGGTTGCCTAGGCCCAGAGCTGCCACCAGATTTCAGCCATTGTCACACACGACCAAGCCTGGCTGGAGATTCGCTGGCACAAACCACACGTCGCTCTCCTGCTTGATGGCATTCCAGAGCTCCTGTGCTGTGTGGCTTCGATTCCCCAAAGAAATTAATTTCAGTACGGCCTGTGGACGTTTGGGCATGGCTGTGCTCATATCGGTCGTAACAGGCTCCTGCAGCGCTGATTCAGAGGAACTGGAGTATGAGCAGGAGTCAATGTGTACAGACTGGATTCCTGCAATCCTTGGAGTTGGCAGAACACGTACAGCGCCACTCTCAAGATCTGTACCCGGCTCCACAACATTGACCCAATGGGCAGTGAGGGAAAGGTATCGTCCCTGTCCATGGTTACTGGTCCACGCATCGGTGGTCAGGTGGACCTTGCTACTGATGGCATTTAGTAGCGCATGTTTAATTTTTCCCTCCACATGCTTTTGCAGGGCACGGACGGCTTGCCTGCTGAAATAAAAGCGGCTGGGCATGGTGTATTGTGGGACTGCCAATGCCATGAAGTTACGGAAGGTGTCAGTCTCCACCAGCCTGAATGAGAGCATTTCAAAGGCCAGTAGTTTTGCAATGCCAGCATTCAGAGCCTGTGCTCGGGGATGGTTTGTGAGTATGGCCGCCTTTTCTCCCATGCCTGTGCTACCGATGGCTGTAGAGTGGCCTGAGAGTGTGAGGATGACAGGGAATGTGGTGCTGTGGGTGGAATGTCTCTGGGTCTCTGGACAACAGTGCCAGAGGTTCTTCCATGGCGATCCTGTGAGGAAGCCGAACCAGCTGTGTGTGGGGAAGAGGCTACAACACGAGCTGAAGAGGTGGTTGGTGGTGCTGTAGGTTGGCCTACGTCTTCAGTGTGTCTTTGTAACTCCACCACGTACTTGGTCCGCACATGTTTCCACATATTTGTGGTATTCAGGTTGCTGACACTTTTCCCTCTTTTGACTTTATGATTACACAGCTTTCATTTGACAAAGCAAATGTCATCTGCAACTGTGTCAAAAAAGGACCATGCACTGCAAGTCCTGGGAGCACCCGTTTTGGGTTTTGGAAGAGGAATGCTCCTGACGAGTGCCGAAGTGGAGGCTACAGGCAACCAAGTCTGCCCCCTCCCTCTCCCTCCTGTTTTGGCCATTCGGGGAATCTCTTCCTCAGAGCTGCTCCCACCACCTTCCTGTTCCTCACGCCATGATGGGTCAAGGACCTCATCATCTACACTCCCCTCTTCAAACAACTGCTTCTCCTGGGTAGTCTCGCCAGCACCGTACACACCAGAAAGTGGCACCTGAGTCTAATCATCTGATGCGTACTGAGATGTGCTGACCATAGGAGCTGGCCCACCCACCTCTTCAAAATCAGAGGGACAAAGCAGTTGCAAATCACTGCATACTCACTCTTGTTCACATTACAGAATGCTGCTTGGCTGGCCCCCTGTTTCCAAGCCAAGAGATTCAGAGAACAGAAGTAGAGATGGCTCCTGTCCAGGGCTCTCTGACTGCCTTGGCAATTTGGCAGGTGGTGAAGAGAGAGATGGTTGCTCTTCAGTGCTCTGGCCCTGAGAGGATGTGGAAGTAATTGAAGTCGATGCGTTAGCTGCCATCCATCCGGCAACGGCTTCAATTTGTTCGTCCCGCAGCAGTGGGGTGCGCCGAGGTCCTACAAAGCTGCGCATAAAGGACTGTTGCCTTGTAAAACTGGGGGATGCTGAGTCACTGGTGCCCGCAGCAGGCACAGAATCCCCACGTCCTCTCCCTGCTGAAACTCCACGCCCACGACCACGTGCCTTACTCCCTGCCTTCTTCATCTTGGTAGACTGATAAAGATAGGCAGAAAAGTACAAAGAGGGGGCTTAGTGTGCTTATTCCTGAACAGCTGCTAACAGGTATAAGAAACACTAATTTTATAAAGTGTGTGGACTACTCTTTAATATGAGCTAATGTGGCCTACAGAACTGTCAAGTGGAGGGTTTGGTGAACTTTATTTACGTGTTTTTTTTCAAAAAAACAAAAAGGATGTGACCAAAGATGTGAAAGCGATAGTATCACAATCTTTTGGGAGCTATTACAATGCAGGAAGGTAACCTACAATGCAATAGATGAGGCTCCAAAAAATAGGCTAATACTAATCTGGCTGCGGCTGCAGGGCACAAGCCAGAAAAAATGCTCCTCTATCTACTCCTATATAGTGTTTGCAACCAACCAATGTAGATGTATACGGATGGAAGCACACTAATAGGAGAAAAAAATCAGGAAAAATGAGCTGCAATAAAACAAAAAAAGGACTATGTATGAGGCAGTGACGCACGCTGAGCAGCCTACAACCAGAGGTGGCAGCAGGACACACTACAGCATGAGCTGCACTCACACAGACCTTGCAGACAGCTGTGAACAGCGCTGCAAGGCAAAAGAAAACTACAGTGATTGATAATGTAGCCTGGGTAAAGCACAATATTATATAGCAAATCATTATCTCTCACTGTCCCTCAGAGTCTTGAACAGCAGCCTGTCCCTAACTGAATTCACAGCAGAGTGAACCCTAAATGGCGGAGGCGGCTTTTATAGTGCATCATGACATCATTTCAGCAGCCAATCACAGCCATGCCATTAGTTAACATGCCTACATGCCTAACAGGATGTGCCCACACTTCTTACGATTCCTCATTGGCTGAATCAAATCAAACTGGCTCATAGCATTGTGGGAACTTCCGATTCCGGTATTCTATATGCAAAAAGTATCGGAACTCAGTATCGGAATTCCGATACCGCGAATATCGGCCGATACCCGAAATTTGCAGTATCGGAATGCTCAACACTAATTATCACCTATCCATTGCAAGAATAATACCTTATTTGCACCAGATAAACCCATTTAAAGGGTTATTATCTTCACATAGAGTGATATAATTGATTTTTCGATTGTCCTGGGAGTTGGAATAAGACTGTCACTGTGCGATCTCCTCAGTTTTCCCCTACAGAATGACACTCATGGTAACCCATGGTAAAAAACTGAGCACAGCTGCTTTATAATATATAGAGCCATGTTGTAGCTCGCTGCACAACCAGTGGCCAGGAGCTCAGCTGTGCAGGAGAAAGTTTGAAGGTGATGCAGTGATAACCAATATCTCAACCCCATCATTCTTAGGAATAGTCCAAGATCATAATAGAACTTTATTGATCGCAAAGAGATGACACATGATTACCATATGCTATCACTCTGTGTTACTGGAATAACCATTGGACTCAAGTGCATAAACATAATATAGCTCCATGTAAACTCCAGGTAGTATACAGCCATAACACATCACTCAAAGACTTTATATGTAGTTTTGTATGTCCTCTCAATACAGAGATTTTTCTTCTGTAAGATTTAGTATACTTTAAACTATACAAAATGGGCTAATTGAGCTGCAGGGAAAAAGACGTTCTTTAATCTTTTTTAATGACCTTGAAGATACATTTCAAATTAAAGTATAAGTTTTTGTTGATGATATTAAACTCTGTAGTGTACTTAAAACTCTGCTAGATTCTAAAAATATTACAAAAGACCCTGATCATGAAAGATCAATTTTAAAGCTGATGCATGTGAAGTTGCCTACACTGCACTAATCGTATTACTACATAAATATTACATTATGTGTATTAGACCTGGGGATTAGAGATCAGAAGAAGAACTTGGGAATTCTGGTTACAAGTAACCAAAGCAGAAGTACTCAATGTCAAGAAGAAGCTGCAAAAGCATGTACGGTTGTACGTTGTACGAGAAGCGAAATAAAAACCTATGATCACAATGTAATATTGTCCATATGTACAGTGGGGAAAAAAAGGATTTGATCATCCACCAATTGTGCATGTTCTCCCACTTAAATAGATGAGAGAGGTCTGTAATTGACATCATAGGTAGACCACAACTATGAGAGTCAAAATGAGAAAACAAATCCAGAAAATCACCTTGTCTGATTTGGCAAGATTTATTTTTCAAATTATGGTGGAAAATAAGTATTTGGTCACCTAAAAACATGCAAGATTTCTGGCTCTCACAGACCTGTAACTTCTTCTTTAAGAGGGTCCCCTATCTTCCACTCATTACCTGTAGTAATGGCACCTTTTGAACTTGTTATCAGTATAAAAGACACCTGTCCACAACCTCAAACAATCACAATCCAAACTTCACTATGGTGAAGACCAAAGAGCTGTTGAAGGACACCAGAAACAAAATTGTAGCCCTGAACCAGGCTGGGAAGACTGAATCTGCAATAGGCAAGGAGCTTGGTGTGATGAAATCAACTGTGGGAGCAATAATAAGAAAATGGCAGACATACAAGTCTGCCTTTTTGCAGCTTGGCTTACATGGCACAGTTCATGTGTAAGAGTCTGTGGCAAGACCCTCGCGTGATACACATTTTATCCAGTAACCAGGGCCGTTGTAGATCAGTTGCTGAAAACATCACCCTCAGACAATGCTGGTGGCGCTGTTTTCAACACCAAGGGATAATGGGGAGAGACACGAACACTAGGTCCAACAAAGGAGGGGGAAAAATATGCACAAATTGGGCAATTTTCATTAAACCAGTACAACAGCAAGGGCAATTTGTGCCTGTAACAATGCCATGGAGGAAGAAGTTGCAGAACATGGTCAAGGGGTACTTAAGTGACCATACGTACGGCCTTTCTGATGCTTCATTTCCCTTTAATTATTGGGTGTCCAAGCTGAACACTTGGCCCGACCTCTCCTTATACACCTTGAAGGTGCTGACCTGCCCGACTGCTAGTGTGAGGACAGAGAGTGTTTTCAGTTCTGCTAGGTCAATCAACACTGATAGGCGCACACTCCTCTCCACAGAAAATGCAAACAGACTTACGGGGGCTTTACACATAGCGATATCGCTAGCAATATCGCTAAAGCGTCACCGATTTTGTGACGCAGCAGCGATATTGCTAGCGATATCGCTACATGTGATACTTACCTCCGACCGGCTCCCCCGCTGGTTATCGGTGATCGCGCGAGATCGGCCTGGTCCATTTCTTGTCGTCGGCTTCCTGCTGGCGCCGATGAGCGACGCGTGGACGCGGGCGGAGGACGTCATCATCGCCACGTCTGACAGGTAAGTAACGACCGCTGCTGCATCGCTGCATCGCTGCTGAGATCTGCCTGTATGGCAGCTCACTAGCGACCATTAGCGATGCATCAGTGATCCTGACTGGGTCATATCATGGTCGGGATCGCTGGTGCATCACTAAATGTAAAGGGGCCCTTACTCTGATTAAATTCAGCAAGAACTGAATATCTCCACAGTTTGCAATCCCTCCAGATGACAGCAAGCCAACCTAAATTCACCAAAAATGCTGATTCATGCTACTACTGTTAACGTCAACCCCTTCCCATAAAACCTGTTTTCTTCCTTCGCCATCCATGACTCAGCCCATAGGGCTAATTTTTACAAACCCTATGCACATTGTGCAGTGGACAAACCAGGACAGTATTCCTACTCCAGCCTAACTACTATTTGTGATTTGAGGCCCTTGGGATGGTGGCTTCCTGCGTCAACCATAACTTAGCCCATAGAGCTAATTTTTACAAACCTTATGCACATTGTGCAGTGGACAAACCAGGACAGTATTCCTACTCCAGCCTAACTACTATTTGTGATTGGAGGCCCTTGGGATGGTAGCTTCCTGCGTCAACCATGACTCAGCCCATAGAGCTAATTTTTACAAACCCTATGCACATTGTGCAGTGGACAAACCAGGACAGTATTCCTACTCCAGCCTAACTACTATTTGTGATTGGAGGCCCTTGGGATGGTGGCTTCCTGCGTCAACCATGACTCAGCCCATAGAGCTACCATATTTTCTGGCATATAAGATGACTGGATGTATAGGACGACCTCCAACTTTTCCAGTTAAATTATAGAGCTTGGGATATACTCGCCGTATAATAACGCTGGTTTCACATTTGCATCTGTTTGCGCAGCGTTTCATCCGCAGCAATCCATATGTCTCATGTTTCCCTATCTTTAACATGGTGTACACAGGGGCGTGCTTTTGCATCAGTTCACATGCGTCAGTGTGTACACATGCCTTATTTTTCGGTGTGCGGCGAGGTCCGGCGAGCGCATCATGTTGGATTTTTGGAAGCAGCAAAAATCTGTCAAATATGTGCATTCATGCGCATGCAGATGAGTGCGTCAAATAAAGGCATTACTGTTTATGGGAACGCATGCGTTTGAAACACATGCGTTTTTCACATAATCATGTCTGGGAAATGAGACACGCCCATTGGGTGTGGCTTGTGTCAAGGAAATTCTCCGAACGCATGCGCTGAAAAAATGCAAACACATGCAAAAGCGCATGCAAATGCATGCAAATGCAGCATATTTTGCTGTCATGCGTAAGCTTATGTGGATAAAAAACGTGGCGCAAACATGCGTTTTTATGCTTTTTGACATACATTTGCTCATGCAGACGAAACGCTGCGCACACAAACGCTAATGTGAACCTAGCTTAAGACTTCCTCTCTTCCAGTGTTTGCTGTGCTGTAATGTGCATGACAGCATGGCAAACATCGCTTCTGATCGGCAAGGAAATTATCAAGGTCACCGTAGTTCAACCCGGCTGGGAACGCAGCCTCAGTAACGTCACTGCTAGCCACTGATGCTGTGCTGGCAGCAGCTCAATCACCAGTGGTTTTCAGCTTGGACGGACGCATCTTGGCACCTTCCAGGTTGAAAACTGTCTAACCCCCAGACATGGATTACTGCATGGGACAGAACGACAGACAGGTATGGTATATTGTTTTTTTTATTTTACTTTTATTACAGGAAAACATGGGCTTTGCTGGAATTAGGCATTTACCGTTTAAATAAAAATTTAAAACTGTCTTTTGTTTTATTTCTATTAAAGGACTTTATTCTTGCTGTGTCTTTATTTACCATACAACTAGTTATTAGTAATGGATGGGTGTCTTATAGATGCCTCTCCATTACTAAGCCATGGGCTTGATGTCACCTGACAATACAAAGGTGATATGAACCCTACTTGCCACCACTGCAGGGTAAGTGGGAAAAGCCATGCAAAGTGCCAGAATTGGTGTTTCTAATAGATGTGTCTTTTCTGTGCAGCTGCGGGCTGCTATTTTTAAGCTGGGGGGCCAATATCTATGGCCTCTTAACAGCCTGAGAATACCAGCCCCCAGATGTCTGCTTTAGCAAAGCTGGTTGTAAAAAATGGGGGGACCCCAAGCCTTTTTTTAAATTATTTATTTAAATAATTAAAAAATACGGCATGGGGAACCATTCTTGATAGACAAACTTGCTGAAGCTGACAGATGAGGGTTGCAGCCCCCAGCTGTGAGTTTTGTCTGGCTTGTTATCAATAATACAGGGGGACATACGCCATTTTTTTATTATTTATTTACAGTGCAGGAACGGTTGATGAATACTCCCATCTTCCTTTTCCTGATCTCACTGTAATTAGCGGCTGTAGGTGTTGGATGATCTGAGTCATCCCATCAGTTGACACCAGTCACCAGAGGTAAACTTTATACCTCCAATCACAGCTGACTGGCTTTCTGACCAGCGGGGAAGAATTCACCGATGATCAGTTTTTGGGCAGCCAAACCCGACCAGTATGGAACTTTACTATTCGGATTTGCCCATCTCTACTCCCGAGGACTGCAGTAAAGTGGTGCAGGCCGCTCTCTCTCTTTTTTCCATACCCCGGGTGACCCGGACGCCTGCAGCCTGTTTCACTAAAGACAACACCCAGCGTATAAGATGACCCCGACTTTTGAGAAGATTTTCAGGGGTTAAAAAGTCATCATAAGACGGAAAATACGGTAATTTTTACAAACCCTATGCACATTGTGCAGTGGACAAATCTTGAATGTAGAGTGGTCCTATCAAACTAATATTTGTCATTTGAGGCCCTTGTGATAGGTTGTCCTACATTATGACTGAGATAGGGGATACATATTCAATTGAAATCTAGGTTTGGTGGTTGTTCTTGTGTATCTGTAAAAGTGGTGTAATACTGCAACAAACTTATTCTCAGAAATCATAGTTGAGTAGGAAATGCATACAGGCATATTCTGCAGGCTCTTCCCATTCTGTTTCATCACTTTTCCATCCATTTCAGCCTTTTCCTCAGACCCCTTTGTAGAGTCCCGCATAAAATTACTCACATTTCCCATTGACTTGTATTTACTCGCTATTCGGAACGAATTCACGATTTTACAAATTACTTGTTATAAGAATAGCGATTTTTGCGCCGTCAGGCGAGATCCGGCTTTTTTTTGTAAAACCGGATCCGGCGAAATGCAATGCTGGATCTGGTTTTTCCCCATTGACTTGCATTAGCGCCGAATCGCGCCAGATGGCATTGCGGTTCGTCCGTTTTTTGCCAGATCCGGATACTTGTCTCATTCCGTCGTCTGGAAAAAATGGCTACTATAACGTTTTTTGTCTCCGGCAAAAAAGCCGGAAGCGCTGGATCCGACGCTTCCGGCTTTTTGCCACAATGAAAGTCTATGAGCGCCGGAATGCGCCGTATCCAGAAAAAGACGGATCCAGCCACCGGATCCGTTTTTTTAAGTCTGCGCATGCTCAGATCCAATTGGCCAGCCCCTAGGAAACAGATATAACCTGCTAGACGGATCCGGCAGAAAAACGGATCCGTTTCTACAGTTCTCCAAAATTTACGCCGGATCCGTTTTTTCTAAAAATAGCCGGATCCTGCCTAATGGCAAAAAACTGATTTGTGAAAGTAGCCTATTTCTGATCCTTCTTAGGGTATGTGCACGCAATATCTTTTAGCTGACAATCCCACTGGATTTTTCAAGCAGAAGATGCTTCCGTGTGTTTTGTCATTCTTTTACAATGCCTTTGCCTGTGTTATAAAAACTAACCTGAAGAACGGTGAGTTCACTACTTTTAGCCACATCGTGTCTTTGAAAAATTGAAGCAGTTAAAAAATAAGTAAGTACATCTGCCTCTTCGGGTCTAAAAGCTCTTGAAGACAATGAGTGCAGTTTACACTATAAAATTGGGACAAATCTGGTTCAAAGTGGTTGTCTGATCTCTGATGAAAAGTCTGCAATCAATTTAGATGGCTGAAGACTACTAAATAGTGACAGTGTGCGATGCTCACACTATTCCCTGTGTGGATGTTCATATGATCGCATGCATACAATTTGCATCATTGCAGTCTTGTGCCAACTAAGAAGAGAGTTGAGAGAAATGCAGCAATTTAGTCAGCACGTGATCACAAGCTGCATAAATGTGGTTATGTGATGGTCCATCTGGGGAATATAAGGGAAATGTGGCATTGTAAACATCGCACATTATCAAAATTAGAACATTTCTTCAGAGACTGGACAACTACTTTCCACTTTAAGCCTTCATCAATACATTTTTAGAGAATTTTAATGCAATATTTAAGTCCTCCACAAAAACAACATTTCGAAAACTAAAGTTTTTAAAGGGAATCAGAGAGCTGATTCATGTTGCTCGAACTATGGGCAGCATTAATCAGAGTTCAGGTCTGACATTTTACGCAGGTGTGTTTTTTTCTTAAATTCTGTAGCATTTCAGAAAATACATGTACTTAAAGGTCAGCTTTATGGAAGCTTTGTGCAATTATACCACTAGGGTGACTAGTCCAAGAGGCCAGTTCCTGACAGCTTCTATCCACCCTGCTCCCCATGACTGACAGGTCTTCTCCCACATGTGTGTATATATAATAAGAAGAGACATGTCAAGGAGAGAAGACTGGAGAGAAGCCTAGAAGACTAGTCACCAAATCTGCATGGTCCCTGCCCATTCTTTAATAGCATTTCAACAGACATCATGCTTGACTGAAATTACAGAGCCGGCATCTGACTTATGCTGACCATGGTTCTGACTGCATGAATCCACTGTCAGATTCCCTTTAACTTCTTTTTGCTTTTATACACAGTAATTACATTACAAGTACATTTCCACCACCTCTTTTATGGAGCATTTCAAAACTTAAAAGAAACTCCTTTCATAGTCTCTATATATTTTCTTACCTTCCATCTCATACTGTCTAACGCTATTATGTAAATTTCACAAGAAACACATTACTATTTATGAGTTAATTGACGTCTGCTGCAATTTCAATGGCTGGTACCACGCAGTTTCAGATGCCAATGTATTTTTTACCTCTAAGACAAATAAATGCACAAACTGTAGGTTGCTCACAGAAGCACTAGGTATAGAAGAATTATATACCTATGCCCTTTCATATGAGCCAAGAATTGGTTAGTGAGCATTAATAGGAACTCTCATTACCGATTATCTTCTGTGTAAACATGCAATAACCTGAAATATGAGCGAAATGCATGCTCGATGGGTAATTGGATTTTATTGCAGACATACAAATTGTTCTGGGCAGCACCCAGGTGATATTCTGCTGACAAAGTGTACTGTATTTGTGGATGGAATGATTGTATTAGCAATCATTATGTACAGACAGGTAAATGAGCACCGAACCATTTGAATGTAGGCGAACGACGCTCGTTACTGGTCTGAAAATGTGCAAATGGGCCATTAGCTGACCTAAAGGAAAGTGACCTTGTCTAAAATTAATTTATGCTAAATACTTTGTTACAATGCTTCTTCCATCTTAATGACTACATAAGTAGAGTTATGCACGGGATCAGACAATCAATAGTAGTTACAGCTTTCTATATGCATGAAACGGTGGATGAGCTACGGTTTAAAAGGTCTGTCTTACTGCTACCATTCTACAGGTTAGGAAACATTGTAGGGTAGGGTAAAAGTGCATTAGCCTAGGTAAATATTAACACCATCAAAATACATAATATATTATGATATCAACAGGTATTTCCAGCAAGGATGTATAATGACCTTCTGTACCAGTAAGTTTCACATTATGATCAGGAATACATGAGATCTGGGAATACTGTTTCATCTATTAATGGGGGCAATTACTCTTTTCTTACTGAACAACACAAATATCTTCTGTAGTTTCCTGTTATGTACGTTTCAAAGTTACATAACCATTTGTTACACGTTGAAGAGGCCATCGAGCAGCTCATACAGCAGTTCTAAAACACATGGACATGATAATGTCCTACGTCACTATTAATATTAGCTCATAGATGTTTGCTTAGCCTTTACTGGCTATTTTGCAGGGGAACCCCAGAAAAAAATTGACACTGGGTCCCCCTATAAAATCAAACTAGCAAAGGCTAGGCAGACAGCTGCAGGCTGATATTAATAGCCTGGGAAGGGGCCATGGATATTGGCCCCTCAAGCTAAAAACATCAACTCTCAGCTGCCCCAGAAATGGCGCATCTTATAGATGTGCAAATTCTGTCACTTAGCCTCGCTCTTCCCACTTGCCCTGTAACAGTGGCAAGTGGAGTAATATTTGTGGGGTTGATGTCACCTTTATATTGTCCGGTGACACCTATCCATTACTAATCCTATAGTTATATGGTAAATAAAGACACAGCCAGAATAAAATCCTTTATTAATATTAATTAAACCATACTTACCGAACGTCTAATCCCAGACTCCTTCGTCTCCTGCAACAAAGATGAAATAATCAACCAACATATAATACTCCCTGTTCCCGTAGTCCATTTACCGAGTGTCCCACAATGATCTCACGTGTAGAACAGTCACATCGGGAGATGTGACTGCTCTATCTGGCCTCCGGTAATACACTGACAGGAGGTAATATCTCCCGCAGTGTATCACTGAGCCACCGTAAGAGTTCACCAGAGTTCATCACTCTGGTGCTTTCACTTATGGCAGTACTACTGTGTGAGAATTTTCCCATGCAGCGGTGGTGCTGTGACAGCATCGGAGCTGATACACTGTGAGATCAATTATCTCCTGTCAGTGTATTGCCGGCGGCCGGGTAGAGCAGTCACATCTCACTATGTGACTGTTCTACACATGAGATCGCCGTGGGACAGTCTGATTTAACTTGGACTACGGCGGACAGGGAGTATATGTTTGTTTATTATTTTAAGTTTTTTCTTGAAGATAAGGGCAGCGGGGATTTGGTGTGTGGTGAGTATAATGTGTTTTTATTTCTATGTAATTAGGTATGTAATTTTACTTTTTTAACTGTGAGCACAGGTGCCGGCAGATGATGCTACTCTCCCTTCAGCAGCACCTGCTTTCACTGCTACCATTGACACTAGGCATAGCCCGATGGGAGTAGTAGTCTCATTGGACCAAGCCTGCTTTTTTACCTCAGGTCACCGCTGCGGGTCAAAGTCAGCTGCGGAGTCACACTGACATCTGCCAGCATGATCCCACAGCTCTGTGACCGACAGTACTGGAAATAGCATTACCGCACACAGTCGCACACACAGACACCCACACACAGACGCACACACATGAGCATGGCGGTGCCAGGTCTGATATAGACCTTATGACGCTGTGCGGCCAGCCAATCACTGTAATGCCATAACCAACATGGCTATGGCATTACAGTGTTTGGCAGACAATCCCTGCACATTTATTGCCTATCTAAAGAGAGCCAAACATGCAGGGAGGGGACTCGAGCTCCAGCCAGGCAACCACTTTAATACTCGGCGGGCTCCCAGCATCTCGAGCAGTGAGATGATTGGGCGAGTACCGAGTAGTGGCGAGCATGCTCGCTCTTCTCTAGTTGACACCTCATAATCTTCAAAAAAAGAAAGCAAGGAGCTCAATGCACTTTTGAGATGCATCCACCAGAAGGAATATTCTTCAACATTGGCTTAGTCCATCTTTACCTCCTCTCTTTTTGATCCAATCAAAAGTTAAATTTCTATCTAAAATGGACTGAGTTAAACACAATAGCAAAGAAAGAAGGGATGTAAAATACTAATGACATATTCCCAGTTAAGAACAATAATAAAGCTAATTTGGATTTATCTAATTTGTAGTCTAAAGGAGACTAGAGTAGTATAGATGAATGAAAGAATATCCCCTACTGCTCTACCTGCAGGGACTACTGTAATTTCTTGCCAAGCTTATTTCCTAGCTTTGCATTGCATACTAAGGGTATTCCAGCAAAAATAATTTATTACGTATCCACTTTATAGGGATAAATGTTAGCTCAATCATGGGGGTGAATGCTGGAACCCCTACGAAAGTCATTATGCATAGCTGTTCCCCAGAGCGCCATAGACTAGAGCAGTACACACATATTCAACGGCTACTCTTTTCAAACCATCTTCTCCTGTACACCCACCAGTTAGATATTAATGGCATATCTTTGCATAAATCTAAAAAATAAAAGTTTTTTTTTCTTCAAAATTATATGTCTAAGTTAGGTTTTTGCATAGCATTTGTACAAATGTGCTTGGACACAAAAATTGGATTATTTTTGAAAATGACCCCTTGCTTGGTGAATGTAAGGTATGAAAAACACAGTATTCACAGTTATTTTGTAAATGATAGAAATGTGTACAAGACCTACAAAGATGCTTTTTCTTTGATGTTATCTACCTAGAACATTTTGCTAAACTATATTTTACATATAAATGAAGTTATGTTGCATCACCAACCAAATTTGATTCTAGACATAATATTTCAATCACGTTTATAGTCTTTAATGTTTTTACTTTGAGTGCAATATCAAGGTCAGAAATTTTGTTCTACAAAGAGAAAAAGGTCATGTTGTGTATCAAAAACAAGTGACTATTGATTTCCTAAGAAGACATGTGCTGATTCCTAGGGCTTACATAAAAGTATCAATCTCCAATAATAATGAATTGCTGTTATTACTTTAACTACCTTAATCTAATATATAAAGCTCAAGTGTGTGTATGTACAGTATGTATGTATGTATGTATGTATGTCCGGGATTGGCACCCGCACCGTCAGAGCTACAGCCACAAAATTTGGCACAGTCACACGTCTGGACCCTGAGAGTGTCCTAGGCTATGTTGTGAGGCGAAACTTTAACCCCGCGCGTTCCAATTCACCAAACAATTTTGCCCTTATCTACATAATGGGGAAAAAGTGTGTGTGCATCAAGCCCCGCCTTTCATTATGATGTCACAATTGTTGCCATGGCGACGCTGATTCATCATAGGTTGCAATGGTGACGGTTATGTCATAACGGTTGCCATGGTGATGATGATGTCATAATGGGTATATGGGCACGGGACTATGGGATGGAGGATGTGTGATGAGTATATGGGCACAGGACTATGGGATGGAGGATATGTATGATGGGTACATGGGCATGGGACTGTGAGATGAAGGATGCGTGATGGGTATATGGGCACGGGACTATGGGATGGAGAATATGTATGATTGGCATATGGGCATGGGACTATGGGATGGAGGATGTGTGATGGGTATATGGGCATGGGACTATGGGATGGAGGGTGTGTGATGGGTATATGGGCATGGGACTATGGGATGGAGGATGTGTGATGGTATATGGGCACTCGACTATGGGATGGAGAATATGTATGATGGGTATATGGGCACAATGGACTATGGGATGGAGGATATGTGTGATGGGTATATGGGCACAGGCCTATGGGATCGTGGATATGTATGATGGGTATATGGCCACGGGACTATGGGATGGAGGATAATTATAATTTGCTATAACTAACCACAGTTAGTTACTATGCCCAGGCAGCGCCAGGCTCTTCAGCTAGTTAATTATATAGGAAGAAAACACTTGTGCCATGAACTTAATCTTTTTCTTACAACTATAGAGGAAGCAGCAGAAAATATTCTTGTAAAGCAAACAGATAAGACTGTAACTCAGGGAGAAGCAATTATTATTGGAGACTTCAACTACCCTGATATAAACTGGGGAGCAGAAAACTGCAGTCTCTGACAGCAGCATTTAACATTATCAAGCTGGAATACTGAATTCTGGGTTAGATTGATCTATGTAAATGGTTTGAATCTCATGTAGAGTTGGGAAGGAAATATTCCGCTAATATTAGCATCTGCCTCATGGGATTTTTGCCTTGCTTTGGTAAAATGTCCTTTGAACCCAGGATCCTAATGCTGGAGGCCAGGGTGTTAACCACTAAGTCCCTGTGATGCCTAAATTTGTGTCTGTTAAGCATGAAGATCATTTTTTGTGGCAGGTACTGACTTTGAAGAAGATGGTCTTGTTCTTAATTGGCATTCCAATTCATCCCATTTTCTTCACACCAAACTAGACACAGTGGGCTTGATTCATTGAGACCACAGTAAGATTTGTGGAGTAAGAAGAGATGCCTATCATCATGTATTTGTCGCACCCCAGCTACGCTTACTTTGTCAGAGCTGAGCAGAAATGACGTGAGAATGCTAAAACTCACAAAACTTTAACACAACTTCAGTTGTGCCAAAAGTTTGCAACATTTGAAAGTTTTTAAACCAAAATACTAATGTAAAAGCATTGATGAATTGGGCCTAATGTCCTTATGGACATTAGAACAGGTAAGATCCTTCACAAAACTGGTTACACAAAGTTGGCAGCATACAGATGTCTAAAATGCCTCTATATGTTTTAGAAGCAGCATTTACTTTCACTTGAAATAATTAGCATAGTCCAAGCCCTGAAAAGCATCTTCATATCACGATCTCTCATTCTGACCCTGTTTTAAATTATGCAGGCTGGTAAGTAGCTTTCAGCTGGCAATCGCCATACTCAAAATCGTTCATCACACTAACTAACTAGTAGAAGATCAGTCCAGTAGCAGTGTGCCTTACACCACTCCAGCCAACGATTTCCATTATACATAGGCTTGTATGCAGCTGCTACCAGGGAAATATCATGACGCTCCTGACGCACAGTTCTTGTATTCAGGTCATTTCTAGAAGCAGTATGTAATTCTGTAGTGAGTGAGGCATCTGGAGGATAAATGAATGTTATTTGCCATATAAGGGGTAAGGTTAGACCTCAGTCCAGAGCCTCTCACCTAGCCAAATCAGTTCTCATACTTTGCACTGACGAGGGCCAATAGCCCGAAACACCGTGTCGGCAAATTGAGATTCTGATTTGGCTTTTATCCTAAGTCATATTACAAGACTCGTTAAAGGGTTGATTGTGACTTGTAGGATGGCTAATACCAACAGGTGGCGCTATAGAGTTCAAGTCCTCTTCCTCTCTGAAGAGGCAATTTGCTTGTTATTTGCCATTAACGTATTAATAATAATAATAATAATAATAATAATAATAATAATGTCTCCTAAGACTCCATATAAAAAAAATGCCTGCTACACCTCATAATAATAATAATGCCCCCTGTGTTTCCTTATAATAATGCTCCTGCGCCTCTTTATAACAATATTATCCCCTCTGTGCCTAGCATAAAATAAAAGAAAATAATAGTCACTCCGCCCAGCTCCCACGCCAATCAGTAATGTGCTCCTCTACTGCAATCTCTTGCCCGGTGGAAGTGGTGAAGTGAAGTGGTGTAATTACACTGCCAGACATCCTACACATGGTGGTAGCCGGTACTGTGAATGTTGGGGAGAAGAGAACTTGTCACTTTCTGTTGTGCCACAGTTATTAAAATTATTTATGCTCTGAGGACATGGATACAATTAAGTGCTGTGGGCCAATGCAACCTCCTGCCAGTCCTGTGTACAGCAAACTCTGAATTTCTTTTTTCCATTGAAGTTCTTGTTGACCATTGACGACAAAAGAAAGAGGCACAAAATCTATTGGTGACAATAAACTACAACAGTGATACAAGCAGCAATGAAATATTAATCATCCAAAGAGAAATCCTTTTAAAAATCCCTTGAGGCTCTACAGCACAGTTCTACAAGTACTTTCATTTAAACTCTTTATGACCTGTACATTTAAGTTCGTCTACCTTGTGTTCTCCAGCTTGTTACACATTTTTGCTTGAAACTAAATTTATTTTGGTGAATATACAATGTTATGGTATACATATGACAGTTCACTGCTGTAGATAGATAGGTGGATTACATATATATATATATATATATATATATATATATATATACAGTCATGGCCAAAAGTATTGACACCCCTGCAATTCTGAAAGATAATACTCAGTTTCTTCCTGAAAATGATTGCAAACACAAATTCTTTGGTATTATTATCTTCATTTAATTTGTCTTAAATGAAAAAACACAAAAAGAATTGTCCTAAAGCCAAATTGGATATAATTCCACACCAAACATAAAAAAGAGGGTGGACAAAAGTATTGGCACTGTTCGAAAAATCATGTGATACTTCTCTAGTTTGTGTAATTAACAGCACCTGTAACTTACCTGTGGCACCTAACAGGTGTTGGCAACAATTAAATCACACTTGCAGCCAGTTGACATGGATTAAAGTTGACTCAACCTCTGTCCTGTGTCCTTGTGTGTACCACATTGAGCATGGAGAAAAGAAAGAAGACCAAAGAACTGTCTGAGGACTGGAGAAACCAAATTGTGAGGAAGCATGAGCAATCTCAAGGCTACAAGTCCATCTCCAAAGACCAGAATGTTCCTGTGTCTACCGTGTGCAGTGTCATCAAGAATTTAAAGCCCATGGCACTGTGGCTAACCTCCCTAGATGTCGACGGAAAAGAAAAATTGACAAGAGATTTCAATGCAAGATTGTGCGGATGTTGGATAAAGAACCTCGACTAACATCCGAACAAGTTCAAGCTGCCCTGCAGTCCGAGGGTACAACAGTGTCAACCCGTACTATCCGTTGGTGTCTGAATGAAAAGGGACTGTATGGTAGGAGACCCAGGAAGATCCCACTTCTTACCCCGAGACATAAAAAAGCCAGGCTGGAGTTTGCCAAAACTTACCTGAAAAAGCCTAAAACATTTTGGATGAATGTTCTCTGGTCAGATGAGACAAAAGTAGAGCTTTTTGGGCAAAGGCATCAACATAGAGTTTACTGGAGAAAAAAAGAGGCATTCAAAGAAAAGAACACGGTCCCTACAGTCAAACATGACGGAGGTTCCCTGATGTTTTGGGGTTGCTTTGCTGCCTCTGACACTGGACTGCTTGACTGTGTGCATGGCATTATGAAGTCTGAAGACTACCAACAAATTTTGCAGCTTAATGTAGGGCCCAGTGTGAGAAAGCTGGGTCTCCCTCAGAGGTCGTGTGTCTTCCAGCAGGACAATGACCCAAAACACACTTCAAAAAGCACTAGAAAATGGTTTGAGAGAAAGCACTGGAGACTTCTAAGGTGGCCAGCAATGAGTCCAGACCTGAATCCCATAGAACACCTGTGGAGAGATGTAAAAATGGCAGTTTGGAGAAGGCACCCTTCAAATATCAGGGACCTGGAGCAGTTTGCCAAAGAAGAATGGTCTAAAATTCCAGCAGAGCATTGTAAGAAACTCATTGATGGTTACCGGAAGCGGTTGGTCGCAGTTATTTTGGCTAAAGGTTGTGCAAAAAAGTATTAGGCTGAGGGTGCCAATACTTTTGTCTGGCCCATTTTGGGAGTTTTGTGTGAAATGATCAATGTTTTGCTTTTTGCTTCATTCTCTTTTGTGTTTTTACATTTAAGACAAATTACATGAAGATAATAATACCAAAGAATTAGTGTTTGCAATCATTTTCAGGAAGAAACTGAGTATTATCTGACAGAATTGTAGGGGTGTCAATACTTTTGGCCATGACTGTATATATATATATATATAATGTAAAAGGGTCAGCCGCATAAATGAGTACACCCCCATTGAAAAGTAGTAATATTTTGATTGGTTTCTCACTGGTCACAAGAACAAATTCCAAAATGTTTACAAGGTTGAGTTTTTTTAAAATCCATGACATGAAAGTAAGATTAATAATATAACTTTCATCACCATTATATTTCACTTAAGGTGCCGTGCATTTTTTAAATTCATTTTTCTAAATTCATGGTGCCTACAGTGAAGCATGGTGGTGGCAGTGCCATTATGTTGGCATGTATGACTGCTCCTGGTGTTGCGGAGCTACATTTCATTGACCTGTGCACTGTGAGGAGTCTCCAGTACCGGGAGCCATCATGTAGCCACAAGTAGGTGATGTGCATACATGCAGTCACGTGCCGACTAGATGGGCATGGCCTCACTCAGTGCAAATGTATTGAGCAAGGCCAGATACAGTCAAGTCAAAATGTGAATGGAAGTATGCAGATCGCATACTTGAGTGACATGACCACCCACTCCTGGCACCGGCACCGAAGAATCCTTACAGTGCGCAGTGTGCTCGATGTGAGGATCCACAAGTCCACAGTCACATATAATGACTTCAGACTTGTAGCCTAAGGTCAGAAAACCCCTTTAAATATTTTGCTTCAGGAAAAGAAAATCTCAAAAACTCTACAAAAAATGAATGTTTCCTAAGGCAATTTACATTTTAAATACCTCCCAAAAATTCTTTCTGCACACCGCCTTATATGCAGGAAGTTTGGCTCACACAAAGTAAACTCTATTTTCCTTGATTTCTAACAATATTCGAATGCAATTAGTTTAGTATATAAATAAATGAGATGTATTATATGCTTATAATATCTTACCATTGTCATTCCCTTGCCGGATTTCTTCCGCTGTCCGGTCTATCAGCACATATAGAGACCATACTACGCATGTAATGGCAATTATGTGGAAAGATACAGAACAGACTATTTTCCTCCTTTCACTTTTGGTCATCTGCAGTTTTTCCCACTGAAATAAAAAAACGGAAAAAAATTAATAATTCTGACTTAGTTTCTTATTACTATGCATGAAATCTGCCGCAGCTTGTCCTGTATAATCACATAATGACCATGCGCATTAGTATATGAAGGCTCTGCTCACATTGATGTCAAAGCTTTAATACATATGGAAACAACCAATGAAAAGACCTCTAACTGCAGCCAGCTGTTTTGGGATTTTCTATACTTATGCACAGTTTCCGTCTTTGCACCTGTTTAATGATTGGCACCCCCTGCTGATTTAATAGTGTACTGCACTCAGATCCAATCACATACTACCCTCCCCCGGCTTCCCTCCCACACACACAGCAAGTAGAAGGTTCATAGAAAGCCAGAGACGCTGCAGATCCATTCTCATCCTCCAAAATGGATTATTTAAGGTATTGCTCTACGGGATTAGGGATTATTTTTGAGAATTTAGGGAGTTTCGCTAGATGGGGAAATAGGATCTAACATCAAGAAAATGCCACTTTCTCCTAATAGGATATATTACAATCTTTCATTTTAATGAATAGAAAAATCCAGGGTTAAATTTGTTCAAAAAGAAATTTTTTAAAAGTCCAACTTCATAAAGACAGCCTAAATGTCACCACCATACTTGGGGACTCAAGAACTGACGCGTTTCGAGCTTACAAGCTCTTAATCATTGCAATATTTAATTTACAATTCACAGTGAATGCAGCTGATGTCCTCCAATAGGATTTATGGTCTGCAGATATAGATCACTTACAATCTTAATGATTTCTTATGGACATCTAATGTGTCCATAAATAAAAAGTTGGATATCCTTGATTTTTTGAGAAGCTGCCCAGAAAAAAATGAAAAAAAAAACCCAAAAAACATTCAAGTTGACAACCCTGGTTTCAATGAACTCTTGTTAATATGAGGAAAATCAAAGTCTGAAGGAGAAGGGAGTAGAAATGGGGCAGCATGTTCTATAGACACAAAAAGGTTTATCCTCAATTTATTGGAAATTTTGTATTATTACAAAAGATATTGGAAACACGACTGCGCACATACAACAGATCATTGGGGAGGAAATATGAACCGGTGAATGGCAATGACTTTTGCTAATGACTTTAAGTTTAACAAGGAACATCTGCAAATCTGTATATAACACGTTTGTTAACTCAATTGTCATGATGAAAACGACACGCAACATCACATTCAACCTGCCCTTCTCGAATCTGATCTAGACGACAGCAACATGTTAAAATAAATTGACCGGATTTGTATTTAAAGTAGAAATCAGTCTTCTTGGCCCCCGAGTGACAATCAGACAAGTCCTTGGATCAAAGCACTGCGTTACTAAGGCTGGCAGTCCTTGTACTTGCCCACAGCCTTCCTGATCCAATTCTTCCGAGAACACGTTCCATAGCTTAAGACGTAGAATAAAACCCTTTGTCGTTGCTGGTGATTACGTTTTCATGTAAAGGTGACCTTGTGTCAGCCGGGCGTGCGTCAGAGTCTGCAAATTGTGCTAAACTTATAATTCTGCACCACATTTGTATTCCCTTTTGTAAACACACAAGATCTGCCGTACCCCCTAGTAATGCAATAATTAGAATGAAGGGATAATTAGATGTTTGGGAATTATTGTTGTGGAGAATATAGTGGAATTTCAGGAGTTTATTTTCTTTAATTATGACAATATCAGCAAGCAAATTTACATACGAAAACTAAAAGAAATGTTTTTTTTATTTAGGACTCACTAGACCTTTTTACAGTTTTGCTTTAGGACAGGATGATTTTCTCCTTCAGGCAAGAAGACATAGAGAAACTCAAAAGATATTTAAAGCCTAGACTATTAGTACCGCAGATATAGCTGACGGGAGGACACTGCCACCTAATGGTGTAAATGTGAAACACAGCAAGTGACCGTCCATTTTATAGAGCATATACAAGGAAGAATGACAATGTGATGAAATGATATTTTCTAGCACATTTAATCTCTTATTTAATGTTTTATTTTTTACAGCTTGATGAAAAAAATATTTTGCTGAGGATATTCTAGATCTGTCTGATGAGGTTTTAGGACTTTACTTAAAGCTCCTCTCTGGAAGTGGCTGGTGTACCAAGCATTCACCTTGAAATTAAAGATTTACAGGGTCTATTACATGTGTAGTACATCTTGTTAACTGTTTATCCAATGAAATTAGACAATGAAATTCTTATGTGTAGTCGACAAGGTTGCTGATACAATAAGCAATAATTTATATGTGTCATGCTGCTGGCTAATAATAATTATATATTATATCAGAATGGTCGAGGACTGATACCGGACACCCAGTAAAGCGTGTAATTGTTCATTAAATAAACATGGAGAAGAGGAGAGAGCAATGCTCGCTGACCATAGGAGCTTACACTCTGGAGTAGATAGATGACCCCATTGACCTTAATAGCTTACACCTTGTAGATGATTGATGACCCCATTGACCATAAAGCTTACTCCCTGTAAGAGAGAGATGACCCCATTGACAATAAGAATTTACACCCTGCAAAAGAGAGATGATCCCGTTGATCATAAGAACTTACACCCTGAAGAGGAGACATGACCCCATTGATCATAAGAAGTTACACCCTGCAGAAGAGAGATGACCCCATTGATCATGAGAGCTTACACCCAGTAGAAGAGAAATGATCCCATTGACCACAAGAGCTTACACTCTGCAGAAGAGAGATGATCCCATTGATCATAAGAGCCTACACCCTACAGAAGAAAGATGACCCTATTGATCATAAGAGCTTACACCGTGCAGAATAGAGATGACCCCATTGACCATAAGAGCTTACACCCTGCAGAAGAGAGATGACCCCATTGACCATAAAAGCTTACTCTCTGCAGAAGAGAGATGACCCCATTGACAATAAGAACTTACACCCTGCAGAAGAGAGATGACCCCATTGACAATAAGAACTTACACCCTGCAGAAGAGAGATGACCCCATTGATCATAAGAGCTTACACCCTGCAGAAGAGAGATGACCTCATTGATCATGAGAGCTTACACCCTGCAGAAGAGAGATGACTCCATTGACCATAAGAGCTTACACCCTGCAGAAGAGAGATCACCCCATTGACCACAATAGCTTACACCTTCAAGAAGATAGATGACCAAAATGACCATAAAAGCTTACTCCTTGCAGAAAAGAGATGACCCCATTGACCATAAGAGCTTACACCGTGCTGAAGAGAGATGACCCCATTGACCATAAAAGCATACAATCCGCAGAAGAGAGATGAACCCAGAGATGTCCCCTTTGACCATAGCAGCTTACACCTGGCAGAAGAGAGATGACCCCATTGACCATAAGAGCTTACACCCTGCAGAAGATAGATGACCGCATTGACCATAAGAGCTTAAACCCTGCAAAAGAGAGATGACCCCATTGACCATAAGAGCTTACATTCTGCAGAAGAGAGATGACCCCATTGACCTTAAGAGCTTACATCCTGCAGAAGAGAGATGTGCAAGCTGAAGATATGGGGGAACTCTTTATGCATCAAATGGCCAATTTCTCCAAAAAATATGACATAGTTGTCATGGGAGATTTCAACTATCCAGACATTTGCTGGGAATCTCTATCAGGCAAAACTAACAGGTCAAGGAAATTCTTATCCTCTCTTGCTGACAACTTTATCTTCCAAAAGGTAGGGGAGAAAACAAGGGGAACTGCTACCTTGGATTTAATCCTTATAAACAGGGAGGAAATGGTTGAGGAGGTAAAAGTGGCTGGAACCCTAGGAGGTAGCGACCATGCTATTTTAGAATTTTGGATAACTAGAGGAGGAAGACCTGTGAAGACTCAGACGTCAAGGTGAGATTTCAGAAAGGCAGATTTTAAGGGATTCAGAAAGAGAATTGGAGGGATCCAATGGCTGGATATCCTTAAGGACAAAAATGTCCAGGAAGGATGGGAAATCTTGAAAAATGAAATTCTCAAAGCACAATTCTTAACAATGCCGAAAAGAAGGAAGAATAGGAAGCATTTAAGGAAACCAGAATGGTTTTTAACAGGGAAAAATGCAAAGCACTGCATCTGGGCAATAAAAATGAAAAAAGCATATACAGAATGGGAGGAATAGGGCTAAGCAACAGCACATGTGAAAAAGACTTGGGTATACTAATAGACCACAGACTGAATATGAGTCAACAGTGTGATGCAGCAGCAAAGAAGGCAAATGCAATTCTAGGATGTATTAACAGAAGTCTAGATCACGTGAAGTCATTATTGCCCTCTACTCCTCTTTGGTCAGACCTCATCTAGAATACTGTGTCCAGTTTTGGGCCCCACATTTTAAAAAAGACATCAACAAACTGGAGCAAGTTCAGAAAAGAGCGACCAGAATGGTGACCGGTCTGCAAACCCTGTCTTATCAGGAAAGATTGCAGGATTTGGGAATGTTTAGCTTGCAGAAGAAAAGACTGAGAGGAGAGAGGAAACTTAATAGCTGTCTACAAATATCTCAAGGGCTGTCACATTGTAGAAGGATCATCTTTGTTCTCATTTGCTCAAGGAAAAACTAGAAGCAATGGGATGAAACTGAATGGGAGGAGACACAGATTAGATATTAGAAAAAACTTTTTGGCACTTAGAGTGATCAATGAGTGGCACAGGCTGCCACGGGAGGTGGAGAGTTCTCCTTCAATAGAAGTCTTCAAACAGAGGCTGGACAGACATCTGTCTGGGATGATTTAGTGAATCCTGTTTTGAGCAGGGGTTTGGACCAGATGGCCCAGGAGGTCCTTTCCAACTCTACGATTCTATGATTCTATGATTCATTGACCATAAGAGCTTACACCTTCAAGTAGATAGATGACCCGGTTGACCATAAAGCTTATTTCCTGCAGAAAAGAGATTAACCCATTGATGATAAGAGCTTACACTCTACAGGAGAAAGACTTACCCAGTGATTCTGGAGATGGAAAACCACTCTGACTACAAATGATGTTCCTCTGGGAACCGCTGATCTGTGATGGCCCAGGTACTGACCACCACTGTTTAAGGTATAATACATCCACTTATATCTAGTAATCAATACCTAAGTCCACGGCAACCCATTTAAGATATTATTTTTTTTAAATCACTAATAACAGATGTGTTGTTTTGATGCCATTTTTCTGCATTTCTTTAAGGCAGGAATCACCCACCCATGTGCATATATGCTCATGAAGCATTTGGATTACGAGACCCATGGCTGGCCTATGCATCACGGAACACAACACATGGATGTGTGACTATAGTCTTAGCTACATCTAGGGGTGGATAAACAAAGAAATACTGTATACTATTTCCTCTATAACTTCCTTTCCATTATCATCCACTTCTGACTTTGCCTTCAAAAACTGCATCAAGAAGCTGCATAAAATGGGCACACGCGAAGCCACTCATACAGATAATACTTGATGTTGCGTGCTACATTTTCATTAATTGAGTGGAGCACACATTCAGGCTTTCATGACAGCTTAGGTCTCTTCTTCAGGCATTTTCTAGTTCTAAACTGGCATGTTCCATTATATGTATGGACAGAATCGCAAAAGGATTTAATCACTTTGACAGATACAAGTAAACTGAGAAATCACAAAACAGAGTAGAAGGCATCCATACATGTGAGATGTAACATACATATAGTGGAGTGGTTAGATAGCAATAATACCTGGCATTTATCAAAATGTAGATAAAATACAATCAGGTGAATAGATAATGAATATAGATTACATTGTTAATTGATCAACTGAAGACAATGGAAAAAAATAATTAAAGGAATTGTCCAGGGATTTGTTTCTTTTTTCTGCATACTGCTGTGCACTTATGGACAGGTAATGGCTACCACCTGCCTCTTTAGCTTTGTACTGATCCCTTCCTGCACAGAGCGATCATATAACCTCTACTGGTGGTAATTCTCGATTATGCTGGGATGTCATATCATTAGAGCAGTTCTTTCTCTTCCGCTCTGCTCTGTTGATGGGGCTTCACCACTGACGTCATGTTGATTGACAGCCGGATGCCCACTACTTAACTAGCTGAACAACTTTATTCATAAGAAAGACGGAGAATGGAATAGTATTTTGTTTATTGATTGACATTTTTTCACTGATATTGCATCAGATTATATAAAAATGAAAGATTGATTGATAGATAAATGGATTAGACAATAGATTAAAATTACAGAACTTATATGATTAAGTATAGGGGCGGACTTATCATTGGTGCCACCTGTGCGGCCGTGCTGGGGACCAGGAGCTAAGGAGGCTTATTTCTACCTCCAAAGCAGGTGCAATTTAGCATTTTTGGGAGATTTTGGGCTGCAAAGGGTCCATATATTGTTCTTGCACAGGGTCCCTTCTCTGTCCTTCTCTGCCCTTCATATATACAGTTGTGGCCAAAAGTATTGACACCCCTGCAATTCTGTCAGATAATACTCAGTTTCTTCCTGAAAATGATTGCAAACACAAATTCTTTGGTATTATTATCTTCATTTAATTTGTCTTAAATGAAAAAAACTAAATGAATAGTCCTAAAGCCAAATTGGATATAATTCCACACCAAACATAAAAAAGAGGGTGGACAAAAGTATTGGCACTGTTCGAAAAATCATGTGATGCTTCTGCAGGGGTGTCAATACTTTTGGCCACAACTGTATGTAGATAAGGTTAAAAATGGATCTCTCATTACTGTCATGGCTCGGTTATAAATGGAAGCCACCACACGGGAATGGACAAAACCTTTTATGAAAAATTCTGCAATAACTATATGTGTCATGACTTCACAGTATCTCGCCAGAAGGTTTGGTACAATCATTCATCAATCATCACACAAGTCATTTAGAACCTCTTCACCCTTCACAGATGCAATATTTTCCAGTACTTTGCATTTTGACATTGAGCTGTCCATGGTGCTGAAAATCTTTAAGCAAATATCACCGGATTCTTTCCTTCTAAGGTAAAATAGAATGTTACAGGCAACTATGTCTATAAGGAAGTCTTAGTCGTATTTGTAGAGTGCTGCTGCCATCTGCCTGGCCTCACTTCCATTGCAGTTCCAAATTTGATTACATTGAAATATTACCAGACAAGTATAAACTAAAAGCTGCCGCCTGTCTATATGTTCATATAGTCAGCTATTTTGCAATGTTATTGCTTATTTGTATTCATCAGCTATTTTGCAGTGTTCATTAACCCCTTTACCCCCCAAGGGTGGTTTGCACGCTTAGGACCGGGCCAATTTTTACAATTCTGACCACTGTCCATTTATGAGGTAATAACTCTGAAATGCTTCCATGGATCCCACTGATTCTGACACTGTTTTCTCATGACATATTGTACTTTATGTTAGTGGTAAAATTTCATTCAAATAACTTGCGTTTATTTGTGAAAAAAACAGAAATTTGGCAAAAATTTAGAAAATGTCACAATTTTCCAACTTTTAATTTTTATGACCTTAAATCACAGAGATATGGCACACAAAAAACTTAATAAGTGACATTTCCCCTATGTTTACTTTACATCAGCACAATTTTGGAACCAAAATGTTTTTTGTTAGGAAGTTATAAGGGGTAAAAGTTGACCAGCGATTTCTCATTTTTACAACACCATTTTATTTTTATGGACCACATCACATTTGAAGTCACTTTGAGGGGTCTATATGATAGAAAATACCCAAAAGTGACACCATTCTAAAAACTGCACCCCTCAAGGTACTCAAAACTGCATTCAAGAAGTTTATTAACCCTTCAGGTGCTTCACAGGAAATTTTTGAATGTTTAAAAAAAATTAACATTTAACTTATTTTCACAAAAAAAATTACTTCAGGTCCAATTTTTTTTATTTTACCAAGGGTAACAGGAGAAATTGGACAGCAAAAGTTATTGTGCAATTTCTCCTGAGTACGCTGATGCCTGATATGTGGGGGGAACCACTGTTTCGGCACATGGCAGAGCTCAGAAGGGAAGGAGCGCCGTTTGACTTTTTCAATGCAAAATTGTCTGGAATTCAGATTGGATGCTATGTCACGTTTGGAGAGCCCCTGATGTGCCTAAACAGAGGAAACCCCCCACAAGTGACCCCATTTTGGAAACTAGACCCCCCAAGGAACTTATCTAGATATGTGGTGAGAAGTCTGAGCCCACAAGGGCTTCACAGAAGTTTATAACGTACAGCTGTACAATTAAAAAATCATATTTTTTCCACAAAAATTATCTTTTCACCCTCAATTTTTATTTTTCCAAGGGTAACACGACCCCAAAAGTTATTGTGAAATTTGTCCTGAGTATGCTGTTACCCCATATGTGGGGGTAAACCACTATTTGGGCGCATGGCAGAGCTCAGAAGGGAAGCAGCGCCATTGGACGCCATGCCGCATTTGGAAAGACCCTGATGTGCCTAAACTGTGGAAACCCCCTACAAATGACACTATTTTGGAAACTAGACCCTGCACGGAACTTATCTAGATGTGTGGTGAGCACTTTGAGCCCCCAAGGGCTTCACAGAAGTTTATAACTCTGGGGCGTGAAAATAAAAAAATCATATTTTTTCCACAAACATGATCTTTAGTCCCCAATTGCTTTATTTTCCCAAGGATAACAGGAGAAATTGGACCCCAAAAGTTGTTGTGCAATTTGTCCTGAGTACGCTGATACCCCATTTGTGGGAGAAAACTTCTGTATGGGCACACGTCGGGGCTTGGAAGGGAAATAGTGATGGTTTGGAATGCAGACTTTGATGGAATGGTCTGCAGGTGTCATGTTGCATTTGGAGAGCGCCTGATATACCTAAACAGTGGAAACCCCCCACAAGTGACCCCATTTTGGAAACTAGACCCCCTACGGAACTTATTTAGATGTGTGGTGAGCACTTTGAACCACCCAGTGCTCCACAGAAGTTTAGAATGCCCCGGAGTGAAAATAAAAAATCATATTTTTTCCACAAACATGATCTTTTAGTCCCCATTTTTTTTATTTTCCCTAGGGTAACAGGAGAAATTGGACCCCAAAAGTTGTTGTTCAATTTGCTTTGAGTATGCTGATACCCCTTATGTGGGAGAAAACTACTATATGGGGACATGTCGGGGCTCGGAAGGGAAGTAGAGACATTTTGGAATGCAGACTTTGATGGAATGGTCTGCGGGTGTCATGTTGCGTTTGGAGAGCCTCTGATGTGCCTAAACTGTTGAAACTCCCCACAAGTGACCCCATTTTGGAAACTAGACCCCCCATGGAACTTATGTAGATGTGTGTTGAGCACTTTGAACCCCCAAGTGCTTCACAGAAGTTTATAACGCCTGGGCGTGAAAATAAAAAAAATCATATATTTTACCACAAAAATGATATTTTTACCCCAATTTTTTATTTTCCTAAGGGTAACAGGAGAAATTGGACCCCAAAAGTTGTTTTGTAATTTGTCCTGAGTAGGTGGATACCCCATATGTGGGGGTAAAACACTGTTTGGGCGCATGGCAGAGCTTGGAAGGAAAGGAGCACCATTTGACTTTATCAATGCAGAATTGGCTGGAATTGAGATCAGACGCCATGTTGCGTTTGGAGAGCACCTGATGTGCCCAAACAGTGGAAACCCCCCAATTCTAACTCCAACCCTAACCCCAACACACCCCTAACCCTAATCTCAGCCCTAACCCTAGCCTTAACCCTAGCCCTAACCCTAACCCTAATGGGAAAATGGAAATAAATACATTTTTTTAATTTTATTATTTTTCCCTAACTAAGGGGGTGATAAAGGGGGTTTGATTTACTATTTATGGTGGGTTTTTATATTTGGCAGCTGTCGCATGCTAAAAGACGTTTTTAATTGTAAAAATAGTTTTTGCATCACCACATTTTGAGAGCTATAATTTTTCATATTTTGACCCACCGAGTCATGTGAAGTCTTATTTTTTGCGGGATGAGTTGATGTTTTTATTGGTATCATTTTCGGGCACGTGACATTTTTTGATCGCTTTTTATTCTGATTTTTGGGACATAGAATGAACAAAAACCAGCATTTCAAGGATTTCTTTTGGGGGGTACATTTACACCGTTCCGTGTGTGGTAAAATTGATAAAGCAGTTTTATTCTTTGGGTCAGTATGATTACAGCAATACCCCATTTATGCCTTTTTTATGGTTTGGCGCTTTTATGCACTGAAAACAATTTTATATAAAAAATAATTATCTTTGCATAGCTTTATTCTGCGAGCTATAACTTTTTTATTTTTTGCTGATGACACTGTGTGGTGGCTCGTTTTTTGCGGGACAAGATGACGTCTTTAGCGGTACCATGGTTATTTATATCTGTCGTTTTGATCGCGCGTTATTGCACTTTTTGTTCTGCGGTATGATAATAAAGCATTATTTTTTGCTTTGTTTTTTATTTTTATTTTTGAAGGGGTTCGCTAAAGGGGTTAACTAATGGGACAGTTTTATAGGTCGGGTCATTACGGACGCGGCAAAACTAAATATGTGTACTTTTATTGTTTTGTTTTTTTTATTTAAAAAAAATGAATTTATTAGGGAGTATTTTTTTTTAAAATTTATTTAGCGATTTTTTTATAAATTATTTTTACACTTTTTTTTAAACTTTATTATACTGTCCCAGGGGGGACATCACTGTCATGTGACAGATCGCTGATCTGTCACATCACAGATCGCTGAGACAGATCAGCGATCAGACACAGGCACTGCTGGAGGCTTCCTCATGCCGGCGCTTTGCAGGCATGATGAAGCCGGCGACCTGCAGGCCCTCGAAGGTCCCCGCCGCCATATTGGATCCGGGAACCTGCAGGGAAGGAGGCCCCCGGAGCAGCGCTGCACATCGTGCTGCTCCGGTTGGCTCAGGGAAGCACGGAGGGAGCCCCCTCCCTGCCGATGCTTCCCTAAACCCCCAGTACACTGCGATTGTGTTTGAGCGCAGTGTTCCAGAGGTTAACGTGTTGGGGTGGTCCGTGACCACCCCTGACACATAGTGCCGGGTGTCAGCTGTGATAATCAGCTGACACCCGGCTGCGATCAGTGGCGCTCACCCCGTGAGCGCCGCTGATCGCGCTAGAAATACTATCCCGTCCATGGGCATAGGGGCCCGGGTCCCGTGGATGGGATAGAACGTCTCATGTCAGAAAGGGGTTAATGTTACATCATTTTTCATTTATTGAGAGAGTGCAGCCTTAGATGAGGCAGTCTTAAAGGGAACTTGTCAGTCAATTCTTGCTGCCCAAACCACGGGCAGCATGACTCAGAGCCTGACTTCATGGCTGCAGCCTGGTATGTTTTTCTTTAAATTGCTCATGCGTTTCAGAGAAAATATACACTGCGTGCAGAATTATTAGGCAAGTTGTATTTGAGAGGATTCTTTTTATTATTGAACATCAACTATGTTCTCAATCAACCCAAAAGACTCATAAATATTAAAACTTAATATTTTTGGAAGTTGGAGTGTGTTTTTTTTAGATTTGGCTATTTTAGGAGGATATCTGTTTTTTCAGGTAACTATTACTGTGCAGAATTATTAGGCAACTTAATAAAAACCAAATATATACCCATCTCACTTGTTTATTTTTACCAGGTAAACCAATATAACAACACAAAATTTAGAAATAAACATTTCTGACATTCAAAAACAAAAAAAAAATCACTGACCAATATAGCCACCTTTCTTTACGATGACACTCAAAAGCCTTCCATCCATAGATTCTGTCAGTTGCTTGATCTGTTTACGATCAACATTGCGTGCCGCAGCCACCACAGCCTCCCAGACAATGTTCCGAGAGGTGTACTATTTTCCCTCCTTATTGATCTCACATTTTATGAGGGATCACAGGTTCTCTATGGGGATCAGATCAGGTGAACAAGGGGGCCATGTCATTATTTTTTCTTCTTTTAGACCTTTACTGGGCAGCCACGCTGTGGAGTATTTGGATGCATGTGATAGAGCATTGTCCTGTATGAAAATCATGTTTTTCTTGAACGATACCGACTTCTTCCTGTACCACTGTTTGAAGAAGGTGTCTTTCAGAAACTGGCAGTAGGTCTGGGAGTTGAGCTTCACTCCATGCTCAACCCGAAAAGGTCCCACAAGTTCATCTTTGATGATACCAGCCCATACCAGTACCCAACCTCCACCTGGCATCTGAGACGGAATGGATCTCTCTGCCCTTTACTGATCCAGCCTCGGGCCCATCTATCTGGCCCATCAACAGTCACTCTCATTTCATCAGTCCATAAAACCTTAGAAAAATCAGTCTTAAGATATTTCTTGGCCCAGTTTTGACGTTTTATCTTATGTTTCTTGTTCAAAGGTGGTCATTTTTCAGCCTTCTTTACTTTGGCCATGTCCCTGAGTATGGCACACCTTGTGCTTTTTGATACTCCAGTAACGTTGCAGCTCTTAAATATGGCAAAACTGGTGTCAAATGGCATCTTGGCAACTTGACGCTTGATTTTCCTCAATTCATGGGTCGTTATTTTGTGCCTTTTTTTATCAATATGCTTCTTGCAACCCTGTTGGCTATTTGCCATGAAACGCTTGATTGTTCGGTGATCACACTTCAAAAGTTTGGCAATTCCAAGACTGCTGCAACCCTCTGCAAGACAGCTCTCAATTTTTGACTTTTCAGAGTCCGTCAAATCTTTCTTCTGACCCACTTTGCCAATGGAAAGGAAGTTGCCTAATAATTAAGCGCACCTTATATAGGGTGTTGATGTCATTAGACCACACCCCTTCTCATTACAGAGATGCAAATCATCTGATTTACATAATTAGCAGTTGGCTTTCAAGCCTATATAGCTTGCAGTAGGACAACATGAATAAAAGGATGATGTGATCAAAATACTCATTTGCCTAATAATTATGCACACAGTGTATCTTAAGGACCCTGCGGGGAACAAAATGGAGAGCTGACTATAGTCCACTAGCTTCTACCCACACCACTCTTGTTCCTGACATATATTGAAGAGATCTATCAATCAACTATAGAAATAAGAAATTCATGCTCTTCAGTCTCTATATAACTGTGGTGCATAAGTAGCAGTATAGAGTGTTATTACTTTTCACTGGAGGGTGTACTTCTCCTTGTATAAGTTTCTCTCTGCTAACACCCACTCCGCAGCACAGAGGTGAAATAAAAAAAGCAACATTTTATTCTGCTCTGCAGCCACTATTATATCATGTGCCCAGTTCAACATAAAAAATTTGGTGAAAGTTGCTCTTTAAAGCACGATTTTGTAATGTAATATAAAGACATGGCTGTAATTGTGCTGTCACACAGATTACATTGAAACTTTTGGTGAAGAAATCCACTTTCTGGTTCTTCTTTAATCACCATTTGAAGTTTTTGGCTAGGTTAAGTTCACACTGGACATTTTCTCTGCATTTTTGCTGCAGTTTTGGCATGCTGGATTTGCGCCTTGTGCATGCTTATAAAGTTTATTGTTGAAAAACAAAGTCCTATTCTATAGAATCAGGTTTTTGCTTAAAAAATGCAGCAAAACCCGATACCTGCATTTTTGGTGCTTATTTTAAGCATTTTTTTTACCTCCCATTCATTTCAATGGGTGAAAAACGCTGAAAAAACTCTGAATGTAGTGAAAAATATGCAAAGCACAAAATCTTGATGACAAAAAAGCAATGTATGCATGAAATATTTGAAATCTCATAGACTTTGCTGGTACTGTAAACAGCAGCTGAAAATTTGCATTAAAAAACTAATTAAAAAAAGCTGCTAAATCGCCTAGTGTGAACTTAGCCTTAATTAGACTTCGGTGCACAGGGGCCAGACTGTACATTGCATCTTCTCCTCCCTATCTGTGATTCCAGAAACCTCCTCCTGTCTGTGAATGACCCCTGTTTGCTTGAAATCTCAGCAGTGACCTACCATTCTAAGATTGGAAGCAGGTGGAGGTGTAGGTGAACCACAGACTGGAGGCAGGTGGAAGAGACAGAAAACCACAGACTGAAGTCCAGAAGAGGGGCCGGGGAAGCACAGACTGGAGGCAGGTGGAGCCACTAGGGAACCACAGACTGGAGGCAGATGGAGGGCCAGGGAAACACAGACTGGAGGCAGGTGGAGGGGCCAGGGAAACAGACTGGAAGCAGGTGGAGGGGCCAGGGAAACAGACTGGATGCAGGTGGAGGGGCCAGGGAAACACAGACTGGAGGCAGGTGGAGGGGCCAGGGAACCATAGACTGGTTGCCGGTGGAAGGGCCATGAAACCACAGACTGGAGTCCAGTAGAGGGAAGCACAGACTGATGGCAGGTGGAACCACTAAGGAACCACAGACTGGAGACAGGTGGAGGGGCCAGGGAACGACAGACTGGAGGCAGTTGAAGGGGCAAGAGACCCAAAGACTGGAGGTAGGTGGAGGGGTTAGGGAACCACAGACTGGAGGCAGGTGGAAGGGCTGAAGAACCACAGACTAGAGGCAGGTGGAGGGGCCGGAAAACCACAAAATGGAGTCAGACAGAGGGGCAGGAGACTCACAGACAGGCAGGAAAAGACCTAATTAGTAAAAAAGTACAAATGCCAATTACAGGAGAGCAACAGAGAGGATTTCTTCACCAAAGGTATCAATGTAATCGGTATAACAGCAGTCAGGGGAAATGAAGAATAAGTGGAGAAAGAGGAATATGTATGTATCAGATACAGTATATTAAAACGTTTCCTAGATTTTCATTTACTATTGATTTATGCAATGTTTCTGGAAATGATAATTATATCTAATAGATAATAGCTTTTAGCCTACTTCTTCCAATGTGCTGTATAACCAGTAGTGGTGATTGCAGATATGTTAGCTGTTAAATCTATCTCTACTGGACGCTCAGGGTTCGAAGCTCTTCATCAAACAGCTGAAGCTCCAGGCTCTACAGATATACTTTTATAAAGAATAGTAGAGAATTTTCATCTTATTCTGGGTTTGGAAAGCTGGAAATGTACTTTGCAGCACCAATGACAGATCTCAAGATGATATAGCACAGCTGAACTTGTCACTTAGCTGTTTTACTGGGCACGGTGATAATATGGCACCAAAAGAGAAACACAACTATGCTTCATTAAAAGATCAGCATGGGCAGTGAGCATCTTCAGCAAGATTGCTGGTTCACAGTCATTATTTACAGTATTGCCAAAGAATAGGCACATCTGTGCTCATGTCTTGCATTTAATAATTGGATGAAATTATAAGAAGGTGTTACAGGTGACACGTACTAATTTGTCGAGTAGAAATTTTTATTTCTTTACTGAGTTCAAGAGAATTTTCAAATGAAAGCAAGTTATCACCTATCCACAGGATATTGTGCTGTCATGGGTCAGTTGTTACCAAAGATGGCCAGTCATCCACCAGAAAAGGTAATAATGACATTCTTCTCTTTCTGCCTTCCCAATCCTCCTATATACAGCACTCGTATGTATGCGGTGTATGCAATGGAGGCAGTCAACTATGTCTTAGTGTCTCCGTCTGCATCATTATAGTATATGACTCCATGAGCGCTTGCATCCAAATCCTGTTTTGTGAGGCTTCAAAGGTAAGCCCCAACATAGCCACTGAACACCGTGTAAAACGCAATGTGCACACAGCCATCACCAATAAGACTTAAAACTGACCTGAGATATAAGAGAGTAGCATCCCCCCGATGGGTGAGAATGTAGCAGCTATCAGCTGTACACTGCAGCTGATACACTGCTCCATCAGTCACAATCAGTATTGACATGGACCATGGCCCTTTAATACCTTAGATGCTGTTATCAAAAGTGACTATGGCATCTAGATGGTTAACTGAGTGTAGAAGCTCCATCTTTAACCCATTGAGTACCTTGAGATCATGATTGTGTGGTCCCGATGGTTGCCATGGCAATCCAAAGCCTAGTAACGGCCTTAGATTCTGCCGGCTGTAGGGACCTGTTCAGAAGTTAGCAACATTTAGATGATAAAAATAACATTTTTCTTGTCCGTCATATGTCACTTTACGTTAATCCCTGAAAAGCACCTGAAGGGTTAATAAACACCAGTTTTGAATACGTTGAGGGGGAGCTGTTTTTAAAATGGTATCACTTTTGGGGATTTTCCAGTATATAGGTCTCTTAAGGTCACTTCATAACTAAAAAAATTAGTTTTGTAAATTTATTTGAAAAAATGAAAAATTTCTATAACAATTTTAAAGCTTCTTGTTAGAACAAAATAAAAGAACATTTTACAGATAGCGCTGATGTAAAACAGACAGGAGGTAAATGCTATTTCTTAACTATGTTGTGTGATATGACTATCAGGATTAAAAGGCTAATTATTTAAAGTTTGAAATTTGCTAATGTTTGTCAATATTTTTATAAATAAACACAAATTATAACAACCTAAATTTATCATTATCAAAGAATATAAAATGCATCACGAGAAAATAATCTCAAAATCAGTGGGATCCATTGAAACGTTCCAGAATTATTGCCACATAAAGTGACACTGGTCAGATTTGAAAAACTGTGCCTGGTCACTAAGGGGTTACAAGCATAACTTCTTTTGCTCTAATTGTTATCTTTATAAAATATGTGATGAAGCTTTTAATCAGACTGGAGCCTATTCTGAACTTTCTTTTAAGAGCCTATCATTTCTGAATACATTCCTTGGTATTAAAACTATGGAGTCGACCTTGTTTTATCTTGAAAGGCTATCTTGTGTTGTGACAGTCCTCTGGATTGTACTTTCTGGAATTAAAGATGTATGGTTGTTTACTGTTCTATTTTTGTGTGTTTGTTATATATTTATAGTTATTCATTTATTGAATACATATACTGTGAAAAAGTTTTAGGCAGGTGTGAAAAAAATGACGCAAAGTTAAAATGCTATAAAAAATAGAACTTAACAAAATGCAAAGATAATAAGCAGAAGAAAACTCTAAATCAAAGCAATAATTGTTGTGACCATCCTTTGACTTCAAAATAGTATCAATTCTCTTACATATACATATGCACTCAGTTTCTGAAGAAAATCAACATGGAGGTTATTCCAAACATTTTGGAAAACTAACCACAGATTTTCTGTTGGATTTAGGCTTGCACAGATTTTTCTTCATTTAATTCCATGACAGACTTCATGATGGAGGTATTATCATCACTGAAACTTGCATGGACTCTCCACCATGCTTCACTGGTGCTACAGAGACTAATTATTATGCTCCTCTCCAGTCTCCAACCCTTCATCAAACAAACTTCCTTCTGTTACAGCCAACTTATTCACATTTTGACTCATCAGTCCAGAGCACCTACTGCTATCTTTCTACACATAGGTTTATGTTTTTTTGCATAGTTGAGTGAGTCCACCTAGTTTCAATTTATGGTATTTTGACTGCAACTATTTCATAAATACCACTTCTGGAAATACTTATTTGAACAGTAGATGGATGTAGCTGGGCCCCACTGGTTGCTGCCAGTTCTGAGCACAAAATCCTTGACTTCGTGTAAGTGTACTTAGAAGAATTAATGCTATTTTGAAAGCCAAATATGGATTTGATTTAGATTTCTTTTCTTTTTTTGATAAAATACAGGTGCTTCTCAAAAAATTAGAATATCATCAAAAAGTTAATTTATTTCATTTCTCCAATACAAAAAGTGAAACTCATATTATTTAGAGTCATTACATACAGAGTGATCTATTTCAAGTGCTTATTTCTGTTAATGTTGAAGATTATGGCTTACAGCCACTGAAAACCCAAAAGCCATTATCTCAGTAAATTTAAATAATTAACAAAAACACCTGCAAAGGTTTCCTAAGTGTTTAAAAAGGTCCCTTAGTCTGTTTCAGTAAGCTTCACAATCACGGAGAAGACTGCTGACTTGCAGATGTCCAGGCAGTCATTTACACAATCCACAAGGAGGGTAAGCCACAAAAAGTCAAAGTTTAGTGGAAGGAAAAAGTGTGGTAGAAAAAGGTGCACAAGCAGCCTTGAAAGGATTGTTAAGAAAAGACCATTCAAAAATTTGGTGGAGATTCACAAGGAGTGGACTGCTACTGGAATCATTGCTTCAAGAGCCACCCCACACAGATGTATCCAAGACATGGGCTACAAGTGTCGCATTCCTTGTGTCAAGCCACTTATGACCAATAGACAAACGCCGGAAGGGTCTAACCTGGGCCGACCAAAATCTGCTCTCTGGTCTTGTTTACACGTTGATGCATACTGGTCTACTTACTTGGGTATGTGTACAGTTGTTTCTTCTACTATACCCACAAGTGCTCGATTGAGTTGAGGTCTGGGGACTGTGGGGGCCAATTCAGCACCTCTACTTCATTGTCCTATTCGTTTGTCAATCTCGATATATGCTTCTGGTCATTGTCGTCCTTTTCCTACCAATAGTACTCAAGTGTACAAAGTAACTTGTCTTGTAGGATACTCATATATAGCTCAGCATTGAGACCACCATCAATCCTGGTCAAGTGTCCAACACCTTTGGCTGTGAAACAACCCGATATCATCAGGCTTCCTCCATCGAACTTGACATTTCCTTCAATTTCTCAATCCATTAGCCCCTTTTTCCCTTGTTTCTTTCATGCCCATTTGCACGCATCAGAGCCTAGTCTATTGACTTTGGTCTCATCTCTCCAAATCACTCGTTTTCAGTTTTCTACTGTCCACTTTTTTGCAAACTGGAGCAGATGCTACATATAACAATATTGTGGATGAGGCTTCTTCACCGTATTCTGGACCGCCATTCCAGACTTGTGTAGCGTGCATAATATGATGCGTGCATTGTTGTCTGTGTTCTCACTTTTATGAAGCATGCGAGCTACTTCTACTGCCATGTTTCTCCCACCAGAACAGATAGATCTTGTGATGAGCCGACTTGTTGACTCCGATATTTTGCCTGGATGTCCAACTTTTGGCTTTTGAATGGATGGATGGACTTCATTTTGTATTCTTCCAACTGCCATGGCACTCACATGTTGCAGCTTGGCATTTTCGTGTCCGAGAGAACTCAATCGATGAGCTGGATGATGATGATTCTCTTTTCTTGGGAAATCTTCATGGCTGCTCCTCAAATAGAAAGAGTGACCGTTCACTTGGGAATACACCTAATAACACACTGAGCTATTAGGCAATGTGAGAACAGGTTGTATTTTGTATTATACAGGAAGAATTTTTTTTTTCACCACCAGGAGCAAAACAGTAATAATGTGTTGACATGACAAGAATCTGAATAGCTAATCATATGCTAAATAGTTGAAGGTCAAATTTATGTACCAGATAGCCAAGCTGATTGTCTATAAAATGATGGCAGTCTCACATTCAAAGCAGTAGTAGATGGTGAAATATGGAGCCTGAAAGTCAAAAGTTCAAAACATTGTTACCCTTTTTCTCGCACATACACATCAATATAGCCATATATACTGCAAAAAACTCCCTGAGGTAATTAAGTAACCATCATTTGTTACTATGATTCATACTTATGGTAGAAATGTAAACATTAGTATTATTAGACTATGCATTGCAAATCGGCAGGTTTCTGATTTGTGTTGTCATGCCATTCCATTGTGCTAAACTGAGACTGTACAACTTGGTTGTCATGGTGCAGCTAATTGTACAAGAATCTATACTAGAAATATAAAATGTTGTAAATGAATAGCTGCTAATATGCAAAAATGCAGCCCTGCTAATGTGCTGCCCTCCATCTCTCGCTGGTCTCCACTGCAGAATAAACTACAAAAAAAAATCACAAAATAAAGAAAAGAATATTTAGCGATCATTAAAAATGACCAGAGCCCCGATAAGAATCATTTTACCCTGAACACACTAGGACAAAGCAAAGAAGTAAAAAGATCAGGAAAAGAAAAAATGTGCACAAGAACCAATCATAATGAAAAATGCAAAATTTATTGAACAAAAAAAGAACCAAAAAGACAGACAAGATTATTAAAAAGTGTGAAACCAAAAATTTGTCAACAAGAACCCACCACATGTTATAAAGAGGTTATACATAGAAATAATTAAGCTGGTACACTTCACATGATAATACATCCAAGAATGAGCCAAAAAGTCTTAGTGAAAAAACATTCTCCTAAAGAAGTGTGGAGGACTACAAGGGAAAGATCAAGATGATGCAAAGGTTACTTCTGGTAAGAAGTAAAGTACATTAGGTAAAGGGTCATCTTAGTGGCCCATGTACATTATTTCTTGGGATGAGCGAATACATTCAGCACTATTCATTACTCACACGAATAGTACGCTATTCAGGCTATTCGTTACTCTTCGAGTAATTTAGTATTCGTCTCAATATATTCGAGTGACCCACCAATCACAGTAATGCCGGTGCCATCTTTGGTGTGGCATTACTGTGATTGGTTGGCCTTACAGCATCATAGGGGTTATTTAATCTCTGCTGGCGCCATCTTGCACACATGGCAACCAGAAACAGCGTAGGGAGAGCATAGTATATGCATAGGGAGAATGAAAGCAATATATAGGGAGAGTTTGTCATTTTAGAAAACTATTTTAAGAGCTCATTAGGGTGAAGATTAGTTCTTTGTTAGGTGGAGATAGCGTAGGGAGAGATTTAATAGGAGGCAGAGTGAAAGGCAAGCACCTGGGTGTAATCACATCATCATTGCAAGTACATGCTGGAGATCTCTGCTATTTTGCATTGTGTTATATAGTTTAGGATTAGGAACGGATGTTGGATTAGGGAGAGATAGGCAGGGTTTCATTCACTACCATAATATACAACGCAGCTTTTTAGAGCCAAATAATATCAGTTAGTACCAGCATATACTAAGCCAATAATTTTGGAGCGACATAATATTCCTGCGTAGCAGCATATCAAAAAAACTTTTTGTTAAGCTAAATAATATTCCTCAGTGCCAGCATATAGTAACATCCTTTTTAAAAGCTAATTGCTAAATAATATACCTAGCCTATTGCTTAAATAGCTAATATTTATCTAGAACTTGTGTGACTAACTCAAAACCTGAGGTGAACTACGGAAACCTCACTATTTACCAGTAATTTCCCTGAGTCTGCTGCTGATGTGTCTCATAAAGGCAAGCTAAAAAATCCCCCAAAATTATATTGAAAAAATACGAGAAGTCAGCTCACCACTTTTAGTCCATCTAGATGTCCAGCTTGCAAGGGTGAAGCAACCACAGCAGAATCCAGTAATGAAGAATAACATCCAGCAAATGATCAAAAGATAAAATTTAACTTTTAATACAAACAATGGTTAAAATTCCATTTAGATAATATCCAGCACAATACACACACTGGCTCAATGCCGCTGATCAACGCATTTCGACCATAGTTTGTATTAAAAGTTAAATTTTATCTTTTGATCTTTCGCTGGATGTTATTCTTCATTACTAAAAAAATATATTGGTTAAATAAATTGCCTATTTTTATCTACCAGTTGCGCGACTGGTGCAAACCGTGCAGAGATATGCAAACTTCCCAATTTAGCAGTGGCAATAATTTTCCTTAGTCTGCTGTTGCCATGTGTCAGGAAGGCGATATAAAAAGAATACTAATTTTCTATTGGTTAAATAAATAGCATATCTTTATCTAGCAGTTGTGCACCTTGCGCAATCCGTGCAGAGATAAGCAAACATCACAATTTACCAGTGGCAATAATTTTCCTTTGTCTGCTGTTGCCATGTGTCAGCAAGGCGATATAAAAAATACTAATTTTCTATTGGTTAAATAAACAGCATGTCTTTATCTAGCAAAATCTGTGTCTGAGGGTGTAACCACTGCCCCTTCCCCTGGGTTACAGCCTTCCCATTCTGCTGTCTATGAAGCAGGTGCTGATGCCTCCTGCCCACAACCTACAGTTAAAAATTATTTAGGAAATGATGCGCACTCTGTCAAATGTAGGTAAGGTGCTGGCTGAATCTGAATCAAGTCCAGAATATAGTCATAGATAAGGAAAACAGCCACACTCAAAATAGTCGTTTTCTTGAATGCAAGTAAAAACATTTATTAAATTCACCACAGAAAGGCATAACGGAATATTGAGGTAATATTTCGACCCGATCACGGGTCTTTATCAAATCTCACTTAGGTAAGAAGAAGAATGTCTGAGATGAGCCAGGAAGAGGTCAAGGCAGAGGAAAATAAAAGTCCCAGTTCTGGCTTAATGTAATTGCAGGGCAGGCAGCTGGAATTTGACCATTTATATGTTGGCAGGGCTTAGTGAGCAGCAGAGGACAGTGTCTGAATTCTAGCTTCTCAGTGCCCGTCAGAGTAACACTCTGCCCCCACACATAACAACTGTTGAGTGAGTGTGAATCGCTGACATATGTGAGGTTCTACAAAACTTTGTGTACTGCACCAAGATGGTGAGTGCTGATGATACTATTATCAGCGTAACCATCCCACTGCTCTGTCTGTTAAAATGTTCCGTGCATGAATAGGTGGCTATGGAGCAAGATTTTACAGTGGCTGAGAGCACACCGCCCAGCTTCACATAATATTCTCAGGCCACAATGGGTGATGACGTGGAACAGGAGGTGAAGGAGGAAGATGAGGAGGAACAGGACTTTTTTGTCTGCATTACAGGGGGGACTCCCAATCCCAGCTTCATGCCTGTCCAGAATGGATGGCCTGAAGAGGAGGAGGAGGAGGCTATGCATCGAGAAGAGGAGACGATAGTTAGTGTTCTTCCTGGTGAGGACACTGAAAGTTTGACTCTTTGTAGTCTGCCACACATGGTACAGTTCATGTTCAGATGCCTTTCCCAAGACCTTTGCATGAAACACATTTTGTCCAACATGAAATACTGGCTGTGCACCTTTCCTGACCAACGGTACAAGGAGAAATTTGTTTCTCTAATGTCGAAGGCAGACGTGCCATTTTCAGTGCATGCATGCCAGAGGGCCGTTTTGAAAGACTTTCTCAAAAGATTTCCCTCAGACAATGCTGCTGACAGATGTACCGGCTCTTTTCACCCACAGGAATTACAGGGGAGGGCCAAGCACACCAGGTGCAAAACAGGGGGGTGGGAAAATGTCCACCAACTGAGCCATTTTTCATGAAATTGTCACATCAGCAATGGCTATCTGTGGGTGTTACTATGACGAGGAGGAAGAAGTTGACCAAGATGGTGAAGGACTATTTAAGTGACCATACCGGCATCCTTCGTGATGCTTCAGTGCCCTTTAACTATTGGTTGTGCAAGCTGGACACTTGGCCCGACCTCTCCTTGTACGCATTGAAGGTGCTGCCATGCCCTGCAGCAAGTGTGTTGTCTGAGCGGGTTTTTAGTTTGGCAGATGCCATCATAACGGATAGGAGGACATGCCTGTCAGTGTAAAATGCAGACAGGCTGACTCTTCTAAAATTGAATGGCTGGATTTCCTCCAACTTTGTAAGCTCTAAGGATGACAGCAATGAAGCGATGGCCGGGCGACCACCACAATGCAGGGAGACTATGGTACACAAGATGATGTGCAAGCAACAAAGGGTTAATTTATTTACAGGCAAGGAATGCAGTGTTAGGAAAGAGTAAACATGGGTAAGCAATGACATAAAACAATTTACAAAAGTGATATTCTCTATTGCTGGGCCATACAAATGGCACGGTGCAGCAACTATTACAGATCAGTGTATTTCTCAAAAAAGCAAAAACAATGCAATAAAATACAGTATGCTGCTACTCTAACTCTAGCCTGACTGGCCGCTTCTACATCAGCCACACGGATACCGTGCTCTGTCTATTGCAGCCTATCCTAAGCCCTAAAAATGTGCGCACACGGGGTTAACACTCACTGTGAAGTTGGTGTTGCAGTTCCTTTCTGGGGGCCCCCTGCAGTTCTCTGCAAAATGATGTGATGTCCTCCCTGGAAGCTCTGTGCAATGTGGTCTTTTCCTTGTGTGAAGATCCCGAGCCTGGTCCATCGTTGTATGTCTTTGTGGCTCCTCGCAGTAACACAGGAGAAAACAATTTTTTTTTCCCCAGAAGGGTACACAATCCCACAGGTTCAGTCAGTTCTAAGCTGCACGTTTTTCTCCTCACAGAATCCAGCACGCCCGCTTCCTTCAGACTCCAAGCTCAGAACACTCCCTGGAAACACAGCCCCTCCCCTCCCCTAGCAAGCAGAACAAACCAAAACAGTCTTATTGCAGGGGAGATCGGAATATCCAATTTCTCTAGCCAAGGGGGTTCTGTCTCTTAAAGTGGCATTTTGTCTCTACTGTCCATAGAAATGCCACCCCCTTGCAGCAACATAACATACAGTGGGGCAAAAAAGTATTTAGTCAGTCAGCAATAGTGCAAGTTCCACCACTTAAAAAGATGAGAGGCGTCTGTAATTTACATCATAGGTAGACCTCAACTATGGGAGACAAACTGAGAAAAAAAAATCCAGAAAATCACATTGTCTGTTTTTTTTCATTTTATTTGCATATTATGGTGGAAAATAAGTATTTGGTCAGAAACAAGCAATCAATATTTCTGGCTCTCACAGACCTGTAACTTCTTCTTTAAGAGTCTCCTCTTTCCTCCACTCATTACCTGTAGTAATGGCACCTGTTTAAACTTGTTATCAGTATAAAAAGACACCTGTGCACACCCTCAAACAGTCTGACTCCAAACTCCACTATGGTGAAGACCAAAGAGCTGTCAAAGGACACCAGAAACAAAATTGTAGCCCTGCACCAGGCTGGGAAGACTGAATCTGCAATAGCCATCCAGCTTGGAGTGAAGAAATCAACTGTGGGAGCAATAATTAGAAAATGGAAGACGTACAAGACCACTGATAATCTCCCTCGATCTGGTGCTCCACGCAAAATCCCACCCCGTGGGGTCAGAATGATCACAAGAACGGTGAGCAAAAATCCCAGAACCACGCGGGGGGACCTAGTGAATGAACTGCAGAGAGCTGGGACCAATGTAACAAGGCCTACCATAAGTAACACACTACGCCACCATGGACTCAGATCCTGCAGTGCCAGACGTGTCCCACTGCTTAAGCCTGTACATGTCCGGGCCCGTCTGAAGTTTGCTAGAGAGCATTTGGATGATCCAGAGGAGTTTTGGGAGAATGTCCTATGGTCTGATGAAACCAAACTGGAACTGTTTGGTAGAAACACAACTTGTCGTGTTTGGAGGAAAAAGAATACTGAGTTGCATCCATCAAACACCATACCTACTGTAAAGCATGGTGGTGGAAACATCATGCTTTGGGGCTGTTTCTCTGCAAAGGGGCCAGGACGACTGATCCGGGTACATGAAAGAATGAATGGGGCCATGTATCGTGAGATTTTGAGTGCAAACCTCCTTCCATCAGCAAGGGCATTGATGATGAAACGTGGCTGGGTCTTTCAACATGACAATGATCCAAAGCACACCGCCAGGGCAACGAAGGAGTGGCTTCGTAAGAAGCATTTCAAGGTCCTGGAGTGGCCTAGCCAGTCTCCAGATCTCAACCCTATAGAAAACCTTTGGAGGGAGTTGAAAGTCCGTGTTGCCAAGCGAAAAGCCAAAAACATCACTGCTCTAGAGGAGATCTGCATGGAGGAATGGGCCAACATACCAACAACAGTGTGTGGCAACCTTGTGAAGACTTACAGAAAACGTTTGACCTCTGTCATTGCCAACAAAGGATGTATCACAAAGTATTGAGATGAAATTTTGTTTCTGACCAAATACTTATTTTCCACCATAATATGCAAATAAAATGAAAAAAAAACAGACAATGTGATTTTCTGGATTTTTTTTTCTCAGTTTGTCTCCCATAGTTGAGGTCTACCTATGATGTAAATTACAGACGCCTCTCATCTTTTTAAGTGGTGGAACTTGCACTATTGCTGACTGACTAAATACTTTTTTGCCCCACTGTAAATGCAGCCCAAATGTTTTTTTTTTTAAAGTTGTCTTAATGTCCATGTCCTACCATCAAAACCCATTTTGTTCAGGAATTCACCTCCTCCTGCTTCTGCAATAAGTACTTAGTGGTTAATGTTTTTTGCTTTTTGAAAACTTTGAACATTGTCCCCATCACGGCCTCTTTCAGCTTGTATGATACAGACCCCTTGGGTAGTTTTTTGCGAACTGTACACATTGTGCAGTTATGAAACTTGTACTCCCTATCTCTACTTATTGTAATAGCTGAAAAATGTATTGTGAGGTCCCCATCAAGGTGTCTCTCAGCTTATATGAATCAAATCCCTTAGGTAATTTTTTGAAAACTTTGCACATTGTGCAACGGTGAAACTTGTACTCCCTGTCTCTAGCAATGATAATAACTGCAGAATTTATTGTGAGGTCCCCATCATAGTCTCTTTCAGTGTGTAGGTAAGCGGAATGTCTGGGTGCAAAATCACAAAATCAGTGTCTGAGGGTGAATCCACTGGCCCATCCTCAATGTTATGGCCTTCCCAATTTGCTGTCCAGGAAGCAGGCGCTGATGTCTCCTGCCTACAACCTGCAGTTGCACAGACAAAACAGTCAGCAACGACATCCTGCTCCTTTTCCCAGCGCAACGTTCAGTTGTCCCTTGTCAACATATATGTCTGTTCACAAATTGTTAGTTAGTTAGATAAAGCATACATATTTGTTACCACTTTACATTATCCAGTGCTGGACAAAGACCAATGCTGGCTTTTCCGGGCTCCTAAATGAGACTTGTGTCTCTTTATTATACAGTCGCTTACCTTAAATTTTCAAAATTTGGATCCTAAAAAAAAATGGTGGTGGGGAATTGCCCTGTTTCTGTACATTTTAAGAACGTCTAAGAGACTGGGTTAATATGCTTCACAGACCTATTCAGGCCGCAGCCATACACGTATTGGAACATGGTCATTGCCACGCTAAGGGTATGTGCACACGCTGCGGTTTTGCTGCGGTTTTGGCCCTGCAGAACTGCAGCAGTTCCGCAGACATGGTACTTTACCATGTTAGCCTATGGGTTTTCAAAACCGCAGTGCTCACGCTGCGGTTTTTCACCTGCGGAAAAGCTGCGTTTTTTTTTCCGCAGCATATCAATTGTTTCTGCGGATTCTGGTGTGGTTTGCCACCTATTCCATTGTCCAGGTGTCAAACCGTAGGGCAAAACCGCAGGCCAAACCGCAGCAAAACCTGCGGTTTTACCTGCGGTTCCGCGGGAAAAAACCCGCAGGTGAATCTGCAGTGTGTGCACATACCCTTAGGCCTTTACTTGAGCTCTGTAGCACTGCCTGTCACCTGAGTAATATACTCCACAGACCTCGTCACTCTCTGGGACATATCCTGTAATTTCTCCATTGTTGCTCAAAACCATGCAAAAGATACATCCTGCCTGGATGTGTAGTTTCCAGAATAAATGCGTAGGCTTGTCCAGATTGGTCAATGTGACTCCTGTCTCTTTCCCTCGAGGAGGCTGCTTCCTTGTAAAATGAGGCTTGTACATGTACCTGACATGGGTTTCAGGCCTGACAGACTGACCACAATACAGTCCCTCACTTGCATGCACTGTATTCAAAATTTAATTCCAATGCTTTTGGTGTCTGGTAGAATTCAATTTACTGACATAGATCATACAGCTCCCCCAACTCCTGTATTATATTCACCTTACAGCAGCTTCACCCGCTACGACAGTGGCTCCATTGGGGTCCGGTGGCCAAAATGAACTGTGGAGCTCACAAAATTCAGGTTTCACTGCACCTGCTGGCCTTCGGAAAATGTGAAGCGAGGGCTGCATAATGATATAGTAGTGGATGTGGTGGTGATGGCAGGCGAAGTCCAAAATTCAAATGGCATGGTTTAGCTGGCATTGTAGAGTGATGGGGAATATGTATTACACTATCTAGCTCACAATTTGGAATGAGGGAGGGAAATCCCAAATGTAGGAGTGTGAGCTCTTGTGAGCAGGTTGCGGGATGCAGTGACAGACAGGAGGCACAGCTAGGGTTAACAGATTTATTAACAGAGGTATACTCCACGTAGGGAGATAATGGGTTAAGCAGAGGGGTAAGGGAGGTGGTATTAGCACGTATGGGTGCAGGGTGAGGTAAAAGGTAAAGCCACTGCTCATGAAAGGGTTAACTTATCAGTCCACCGGCTTCCTGACTGCAGAGCTGTAGGTTCCAACGGTGACACCCACGCAAGCGGCACGTGAGGTATACGGTGTCGTCCTGAAGAAGTTGGGGGTCCGATTCCCAGTGATGGTGATGGGCCTTCATTGTCCTAAGCGGGGTCCTTGATCCACGGTTCAATGTAGGGAATGAATAGCAGTCTGTGTTACCGCCAGAGCATGATTCAGCTCAGCTGTAGTAGGTGGGTGAAGAATTACACAGCTTTAACTGAGTCACCTGGTTTGTCTTAGGCGGCACACGCGCAGCAACCACCAGCCCGGAGCATCTTCAACTTTCGGTCATGGGAGACAACGAGCACATGGCAGATTGCTGTCCACAGTCAGTGTCCCTGGACGCAGGGAATCTACAGCTTGGGCCTGCACTATCAAGATGCTCAAGGGACGGAGCACCAACCTCCCCCTGCTGCGCGCTCTGTCTTCCCGTCAAGTCTCCTCTCCCTTTCCCGCGCACAGTGGCTTTTATTAAAGACATGCCCCCTGCTGTTGAGTGCAAAGGTTGGTCTGGGTCAGAAAGCTTTCCCCAGGGCAACAATGGTGACAGCCCCGACAGTTCCAGAACTGGGGCAGGAGAGGTACCCGCGGTCCGGTCCATCTTTTTACACCCTCACAAATGTTAAAGGAAAAAATTAAGCCAAAACGCTCCATGTGAACATATGCTAAAGGGGAGGCATCATTTTTTTATTTATTTATTTTATTTTTATTTTGCGATATATGCATGAAAATATTAAGAAAAAAATGTTTCATGGCTTTTTTCCCTTTAAAAAAAATTTAGGTTTGGTTTCATAGGTCTTCTTATAAATCTGTAAAATCAGTGCAATAGTCTGACAACATTATTCCCAGATACCATATGTGAGACAGAAAGGCATGCAGGCATCTTCTCCATGCTTTTCCCATTTAGTTTTAGCTCTTTCCCATCCGTTTCAGCTTTTTTCTGAGGCCCCTTTACATGTTTGTTGGGTCCAGCAGAAACATATTTGGCTTTCCCATTGACTTGCATTGGATTCGTTATTTGGTATGAATACACGGATATTAGAAATTATTTGTACTGATTTTCCCGAATATTTCACTATTCGCTCATCACTAATTATTTCCTTTAGGGGTCATTCAGACATCAGTGTTTCTATGCCAAAACCAGGAGTAGAACTTACAGAGAAAAACTATATTGGAATGATTGACTCCTGTTTTGTGTTCTGGAGACACTCCTGGTTTTGTCACACAAATACTGAAGAAAAATCACTGACATCTGAATGAGCCAAAAACATGCTATTTTTTTGCTGTCATATTGATGGGGCTATGTATTGGTACTTTTTATAGTATAATATATGATATTAGGTATACTACAAAGACCGTCATGTCATAAAAGGGTATTTTATTTGTCAATCTGTGCCCCATATACTGAATTTATGGCTGGCCTCTATACATTTATTCCTTGGCACTCGTGATACAATGTGTGCAGTCCACATGACCACTGCATTATATATAAATATAAATATTTTGCCTTTTAATTTGTTTTTCTATATGGTTGTGATTGTAATAAAGTTAGTTATCTGGATAGCATTGTTATTATTTAGAGTCTTTTGTGTGTGTAATTGTATGTAGGAAACTTTTTTTGGTGCTTTAATAAATTATATAGCCTATTTGTTATATCTCCAGATATAATAATAGAAGAAGTAACTACAACTATAAGAACATGGCACCAACCCTGTAATGAATTATTGTATGACACAGATGTGGAACACTAGAGGGTGCAATGGTATTTCACAAACCGTCTTTACTGCTTAAAGCAAGAATAACAAGAACTTGTCTGAACAAAATCATTTTCACAGCATTACCGAGCTATCATAGGGAGTTACATACACTACATGTATAAGGCGGGTGAGGAGCAAGAAAAAAGAGGATAGCCATAGGACTGCAGTACATAATTGTAGCTGCTAAATAAAAGCTGACAGATAAATAAAATCAGGTACGAAATGTTATCCTTAATATTACGTTAAAGGTTTTTTTTTCTAAACTACAAATCACAACATATACCGACAACTGGAATGAAATGGAATACAGCAGTTGCCATTGTATTTTATAATGCAAAGAATGAGTGATAAGCGTCAGGTCACATCTGTGCCATCTCTGATACAGACTAGCTTAGCAGAGCCATGCAGCGGTATTGCATGATAGCAATAGGTTTTTTTTAGCTCCCAATGAAGAATATAGGCTGATTCCTGGGCAAAGGACAGTGCTGCCAGCCAATACCGAGGCTGCTCTGCTCAGATCCGTGTATGACTTGGACCAGACCTAGGAACTACTGACTTGTTCAGGTGAGCTGACTACCACATTGCTCTTAGTTTTTTCAATATGGTTTAATTAAATTGTCTTTACCGTTCCCTCTGTAATCTAGCTGCATTATTTTTTTTCTTTACCTATTTCCATTGTGATGATGCTTTGTTTTGAACATTCCCAGAGCATGCCAGGATACTCAAATGAGACAAAGTCGCTATCAGGGGGCAGAAGCTGCGGTCACTGCCACAGCCTCTGTCTCCACCCTGAAGAGAAGCATCCCCTGTGACTTCTGTCTCAGGGGCAAACCCATCTGTTGTGAATCCCAATGTGTGCTTAGTACTAGCTTTCTTGTCATTGTCCAATATTCTTCTCAATGCACAGTGATAGATGTCACTTTCAGGACGGGCTGGTCTCTGCTCTCTCCGTCTTTCCTTACAATTTGTATTGACAGAGCGCTCTGTTGCTAGCGCGTCACTTCTAATAATAAGCTGCACGGGAGCGCACTGTTATTGTGCACTAAGAAGAATATTGCACAGTAAGAAGGGGGCTCATACCCAGCATACGTCAGAATTGACAACCGGCGTAAGGTCAGTAGAGCAGGGACTAGCCCAGCCCCTGAAATGGACGTCACTGATGAAGCTTCTTTTCAGGATGGGGACAGAGATTTCCGCAGTGACTGCTGCCTCTGCACACTAAAAACATGCTGTTTGAGTATACCAGCATGCACTGGACTTTCTCAAACGAAACATCTTCAAAATGGAAATAGGTAAAAAAAAGATACAGCAGGTAGATTAGGGAGGAAAGGGTATGAACTTTTAAATTAAACCATACTAGAAAAACAATTATATTATTAAAAGAAACAGAGACATTTGGGATGAAATTTATTAGTTTTGGACCACTCCTTTAATAAAGTTAACATATGGTCTTTAGCTCTTTATCCCCTTATGTTCTTCAATAGAACATTAAATCTTAGCAGCCTCATTCCACTTATACTTCAAAAGGAGGCTCTAATGATGGATTCCCACCTGATCTGCTGGGTATGGTGAGAATCTACATCACAAAAGGGAATCCGACCTTGGATGCACTAGTATCTGGTAAGACTAAAGTTGGCAAGGGTTTAAAGACCAATCAAATTTAGTGGCTAAATCCAAGCAAATCTGCAAAAATTCAAGTTTTGTCAGATTCACTCATGTCTACGAGAAACCTAGGATTTTTTTTAATTTTTCCTGTTTATAACCTTCTTTTCTTCTATACACCTGTCTATATGAATACAAAAATATACCCCTTTTCCATACAATGACTTACATATCCTCATGAAAACTTTCCTGACATCACACAATGAATGAGAAGTTAAATATAAACGACTGTACAAATAACTGCAGGATGTTTTATGGATACAATTGTTTTTATTAATTTGTATCAATCCTTTAAACTCATTTTAGATTGTTTTTAATGTTTTACTATAAAGGTGCTTCTGTATATCGGTGCTTATAGAGTCATTGCAAGCAGAGTGATCTATTTCAAGTGTTTATTTCTGTTAATGATTATGACTTACAGCCAATGAAAACCCAAAAGTAATTATATCAGTAAATTAGAATAATTAACTAAAAACACCTGCAAAGGGTTCCTAAGCATTTAAAAAGGTCCCTTAGTCTGTTTCAGTAGACTCCATAATCATGAGGAAGACTACTGACTTCACAGATGTCCAAAAGGCAGCCATGGACATACTCTACAAGGAGGGTAAGCCACAAAAGGTCATTGCTAAAGAATCTGGCTGTTCACAGAATTCTGTATTCAAACATATTAATGGAAAGTTGATTGGAAAGAAAAAGTGTGTAGAAAAAAAGGTGTACAAGTAACCGAGATAAAAGCAGCCTTGAAAGGATAGTTAAGAAAAAAGGCCATTGAAAAATTTGGGGGAGATTCACAAGAAGTGGACAGCTGCTGGAGTCATTATTTCAAGAGTCACCACACTGACGTATTCAGGACGTGGGCTACAAGTGTCGCATGCCTTGTGTCATGCAACTCATGACCAATAGACAACGCCGAAAGCGTCTTACCTTAGTCAAGGTGAAAAAAAACTGTACTGTTGCTCAGTGGTCCAAGGTGTTATTTTCTGGTGAAAGTAAATTTTGCATTTCATTTGGAAATCAAGGTCCCAAAGTCTGGAGGAAGAGAGGAGAGGCACACAATCCAAGCTGCTTGTGGTCTAATGTGAAGTTTCCACGATCAATAATGATTTGAGAACCCATGTCATCTGCTGGTGTAGGTCCACTGTGCTTTGGCAAGAACAAAGTCAGCACAGCCATCTTCCATCTACCAGGAAATTTTAGAGCACTTCATGCTTCCCTCTGACGGCAAGCTTTTTGGAGATGGAAATTTCATTCTCTAGCAGGACTTGGCACCTATTTAAACTGCCAAAAGTACCAATACATGGTTTAAAAACAACAGTATCACTGTTCTTGATTGGCCAGCAAACTCACCTAACCTTAACCTCATAGAGAAATTATGGGGTATTGACAAGATGAAGAGGAGAGACACCAGGACCAACAATGCAGAAGAGCTGAAGGTTGCTATCAAATGAATCTGGTCTTCCATAACACCTTAGCAGTGCCACAGGCTGATCGCCTCCATGCCATGCTCCATTGATGCAGTAATTGATGCAAAAGGAGCCCCGACCAAGTATTAAGGGCATTTACTGAACATACATTTCAGTAGACCAACATTTCGGATTTTAAAATATTTTTTCAAGCTGTTGTTATGAAGTATTCTAATTTACTGAGATAAAGACTTTGGGGTTTTCATTGGCTGTAAGCCATGATCTTCAATATTAACAGAAATAAACACTTGAAATAGATCACTCTGTTTGTAATGACTCTATATAATATATGAGTTTTCATTCTTTGCATTGAAGAACTGAAATAAATTAACTTTTTGATGTTATAATTTTATGAGAAGCACCTGTATGTTTATTTGTCAATATTCCTTCCCACTAAGTGAATAACCTGATGAAGGACCTGGCTTGGGATGAAAAACTAAATTGTTTTTAGCACTCTTAACTACTATTGAAAAAAAATATAAGCAATCTTTTTTTATACAAACAATTTTTATTTGAATAACTATATTTTATTATTCTTTCGAATTCTCTCCCAAGAGACGAAGGTTTAAGCAAGGTCCAAGCATTTATGGCACAATATACATTTGTTCATAGCAACACAAAAATATTTTTGGTTGGTTAAAAAGTTAAGCAAGTGCCAAATAAGTTAAGCAGCACACTATTTTAATAGATTTGAAGCAAATTTTGCTACTTAACCTCTCTAATTTTCCAAATGTAAAGTATGCAAATATTAGACACTGTGGACGGGCGTATCTGTATCTTTTCTAAAACAGTCATGAAAAAAGTCTTATTACTAAGACAATAGAACATTGCCTCTTCATTTTAGATTTATGTTGACTTCATTAAAGATGCACAGTACAATACATATTTATCTGAGTGCAGTGTTACAGATAAGATGGAACCTATCGTTCTACCAGTTGCCTTGGTAACTGTGACAGTATCTACATCTGACAAACTGTCATTACAAGAACAAGTCTTCAGGTGTAGACTTTATTATGATAAATGGAGTCTTACGTTACATGACATGATAACTATCAGAGCTAATTTGAATTTGAACATTGATTGCTGTGTTTTACAAGAATAACATGAAGTATATCTACATATCTAACATAGTAAATATATTGCAACGCTGGGTGAGGGAGAAGCAAGGTGCAACGGGGAAGGGAGGGGAAGCTCAAACACTAGGGAAGGGGAGAGTGGAGATCACTAGGCAGATCTAACAACACCCTGTCTCACCTGACATGCCCAATTAGGCTCTGCACCTATCACCTTTAAGAACCTAATCCCTGCCTGACCCTAGTGAAAGGTCCTGGATAGGGAGGGAACAGGGTGGCGCTAGTCAGCCCCTACTCCAACTAAAGACAAAGATGGTGCACAAAAGAGGGCATACACCTAGCTTTATAAGAGTAGACCACCGAAATATCACGCCAGCAATCCTCCAAGGGTACTCTAAGAAGACACTAGCCGACGGCTAGTACATCCAACCAGAGAGAGGAAAATTGAGCTGACACCACCACCTTGCTCAAGAGACTGAAGGTATTTAAACCTTCACGAAGAATGTGTTAATTAGAAGCAGAATGTAGAGGTAACTGTTGGGTCCTAGAGGGAGAAGGATATCACTCCATGGCAGAGATGCAAAAATCTAGAAGGTGCTTGTAGAGCTAATCACAATGACATTCTACAGCCAGATCCAGGATGACTGTCTGTCACACTTGAAATAACAAAGACACATAAACTGAGTGTTAAAGGGGTTATCTACTCTTTTAATTCCTTTACCCCAAGGGTGGTTTACATGTTAATGATTAGGCCAATTTTTACAATTCTGACCACTGTCCCTTTATGATAATTCTGGAACATTTCAATGAATCCTGGTGATTCTGTTGTCTCGTGACATTGTATTTCATGACAGTGGTAATATTTCTTTTATATGACTTGCATTTATTTGTGAAAAAAATGGAAATTTGGTGACAATATTGAAAATTTTGTAATTTTCCAACTTTTAATTTTTATGCTTTTAAATCAGTGATATGTCACAAAATACTTATAAGTAACATTTTCCACATGTCTACTTTACATCAGCACAATTTTTGAACCCACATTTTTTTGTTAGTAAGTTATAAGGGTTAAAAGTCGATTTCTCATTTTTACACCTTTTTTTGGGACCTCATCACATTTGAAGTCACTTTGAGGGATCTATATGATAGAAGATACCCAAAAGTGACACCATTATAAAAACTGAACCCCTCAAGGTGCTCAAAATCACATTTATGAAGTTTATTAACCCTTCAGGTGCTTCTTAGGAATTTTTGGAATATTTAAAAAAAATGAACATTTAACTTTTTCTCACAAAAAATTTACTTCAGATACAATTTTTTTTTTTTTTATTTTGCCAAGGGTAACAGGAGAAATTGGACCTCAAAAATTGTTGTGAAATTTGTCCTGAGTACGCTGATAACCGACGTGTGGGGGTAAACCACTGTTTAGACGTATGGAAGAGCTTGGAATGGAAGGAGTGCCGTTTGAATTTTTCCACGCAAAATTGGCTGGAATTGAGATGGGACGCCATGTTGCGTTTGGAGAGCCCCTGATGTGCCTAAACAGTGGAAGCCCCCCACAAGTGACACTATTTTGGAAACTAGACCCCCAAAGGAACTTATCTAGATGTGTTGTGAGCACTTTGAACCCCTAGTTGCTTCACAGAAATTTAAAGCGTAGAGCCGTGAAAATAAAAAATCATATTTTTTCCACAAAAATGATATTTTTGCCCCCAATTTTTTATTTTACCAAGGGTAACAGAAGAAATTGGACCCCAAAAGTTGTTGTCCAATTTGTCCTGAGTATGTTGATACTCCATATGTGGGGGTGAACCACTGTTTGTGTGCATGGCAGAGCTCGGAAGGGAAGGCATGCCGTTTGACTTTTTAAATGCAAAATTGGCTGAAATTGAGATTGGACGCCATATCGCGTTTGGAGAGCCCCTGATGTGCCTAAACAGTTGAAACCCTCCACATGTGAAACCATTTTGGAAACCAGACCCACCAAGGAACTTATCTAGATGTGTGGTGAGCACATTGAACCCCCAAGTGCTTCACAGAAGTTTATAACGTAGAGCCGCGAAAATAAAAAAAATCATATTTTTTCCACAAATATAATCTTTTCATTACCAATTTTTTATTTTACCAAGAGTAACAGGAGAAATTGGACCCCAAAAGTTGTTGTGCAATTTCTCTTGAGTATGCCGATACCCTATATGTAGGGGAATATTACTTTTGAGGCACAGTGCAAAGCTCAGAAAGGAAGAGATGCCATATTGGAGTTCAGATTTTGCTGTAATAGTTTGAGGGTGCCATGTCACATTGGCAGAGCGTCTGAGGTGCCAGAACAACAGAAAACCTCTAGATGTGAACTCACTTTACAAACTACACTCCCTAATGAATTCATCTAGGAGTGCAGTGATTATATTAACACCACATGTGCCTCACAGAATTTTTTACCACTGAGCGGTGAAGAAAGAATATGTTTTTACCACTAAAATTTTGTTTTAGCCCCGAGTTTTTAATTTTTCTCAGGGCTAATAGGAAATTTTTATACAACAATCTGAGGCCCATTTTTCTTGAATGTGCGAATAGCCTACATGTAATCAGGAAATATTTTTCAGGCACAGAGCAGAGCTCAGATGGCAAGGAGCGCCAGAATTTACTGTTATGGTTTGCAGGTGCCATGACCCACTGAGAGAGCAGAACCCCCCATAATTGACCCCATTTTACAAACTATACCTCTCAACGCAACAAATTCATCTTGGGGTGCAGTGATCATATTAACACTATGGGTGTGTCACATAATTTTATACCAATGGGCAGTGAAGTCAAAATAAATATATTTTTACCACCAAAATTTTGTTTTAGCCCCAGATTTAACATTTTCACGCAAAAAGTGGATAAAATTGGCCCCAGAATTTGTCCCACAATTTCTACTGAAAGTGGCAATACCCCACATGTGGCTGTTAGAGTTGAGCGAAACGGGTGAGTCAAATTAAAAAATGGCCGACTTTAGCTAAAGTCGGATTTTGCCGATCGAAACTCGACCATAGCGTGAGGTCTGCCATGAGGTCGCCGATCAGAGCGCCAAAGTCGCATTTCAAATAATGCTTCCAGCGCCTTTTCTCAGCCAATGAAGGAGGACGCACACTGTGGGCAACGCGATGATGTAGGCAGCGGCCACCACCATCTTAGAGAAGGGCATTGAAATGATTGGCTGGCTTTGTGTGGAGTCACAGTGCGTATAAAAGGCTGTGACCGCCGACGGCCATCTTACTTCTGCCGATCTTAGAATAGGGAGAGGTGCTGCTGCTGATTCTGAACAGGGAGAACGTTAGGCAGGGAAGAAGAAAAAAAACTGCTTCTGCTGATAGCGCTTTTCACGGTACAGTTAGTGTGCAGTGAAAGGGGAGGATTTTTGTTGTGCAGCAGTGCTGGTGGTGATTAGGCTGACTTTTAAGGCTATCTGCTAGCTGCATTGCTGTGTGCACACTGCTGTTCAAATTGCTTTTTTCAAAGCACTCCAACTTTTATTATTTTGTCCTGGTGAGTTACTGAGCGTTCATTTTTTCACACACCGTATAGCAGTGTACGCTCCTCACACACTACCGTGTACCGGCTGGTATCACGGACAAATAGAAGCTATCTGTGTGTGACTCTGGACAAAAAAGCCGAGGAGTTTTTCCAGACCTACACCTTAGAGTGCTGTCCGCTTTTCAAACAGTTTCGTATATCTGCTGTTTGATGATGGTCAAAACTAGACAGAGACAGCATGTGTCAGGCCCTATACAAATAGACAGAGATTGACAATTTTCCATACAGACACCGTATAGCGGTGTATGCTCCTCACACACTACCGTGTACCGCCTTGTATCACGGACAAATAGAAGCTATCTGTGTGTGACTCTGGAAAAAAAAGCCAAGGAGTTTTTCCGTTTTTCCAGACCTACACCTTAGAGTGCTGTCCGCTTTTCAAACAGTTTCGTATATCTGCTGCTTGATGACGGTCAAAACTAGACAGAAACAGCATGTGTCAGTTCCTATACAAATAGACGGAGATTGACAATTTTCCATACAGACACCGTATAGTGGTGTACGCTCCTCACACACTACCGTGTATCGCCTTGTAGCATGGACAAATAGAAGCTATGTGTTTGTGACTGGAAAAAAAAAGCCGAGGAGTTTTTCTGTTTTTCCAGACCTACACCTTAGAGTGCTGTCCGCTTTTCAAACAGTTTCGTATATCTGCTGTTTGATGACGGTGAAAATGAGACAGAGACAGCATGTGTCAGTCCCTATACAAATAGACGGAGATTGACAATTTTCCATACACACACCGTATAGAGCTGTCCGATTCTCAAACAGTATTGTATATCTGCCATTCGCATTACAGTCACATCTATACAGAGTCAGCGTGTGTGTGACACTCCGTAAATACATATACGGAGATTGTTAGTTACACAAAAAATGTATACAGCTGTACACTTCTGATACAGTTCTGTATATCTGCTTGTTGGATTACGGTCCAATACATACTGTGAGATTGTCTGTGACTAACAAAATATATACGCAGATTTAATTTTTTTAATACACCTTACACAGCTGGATGCTCCTCATACAGTACCATCTCTCTGCTGGTATTTTTGGTGCATTTTCCCAAACATGAGGAAGTATGATGGAAGAGTCCGTGGACATGGGCAGGGGGGCGCAGCTGGTTCTGGTTCACCAGCTCTATTGCCTCCTCTTCTGAGCGTTCGAAACCTGCAAGCACGGAGTCATCAGTGCAGTGTTCTGGTCAGGAAAAACACCTTTCCTTGTGTCCTTCACCCCCACCAAAAGTTAAGGATGTGGCAGCCCACACTTCAGATTACTCTATGTAGCGCTTTTCACATACCATGCCTGGGTTATCCAGTCAAATCCAGAATTCTCCAGTCCAAGTTGAATCTGACATGGAGTGCACGGATGCACAGCCACTGCTAGATGATTCTGCTGGTACATCGACCCAGAGCACTACATTGCCCTCACAGTCTATTGAGCCAGAATCTGACCCTGATGAAACTCAGGTGCCCCTTCCCGCATACTATACCACCTTACACGGTGATACAGAGGAAGGTAAAGAGGAAGGTGCAGATGACTTTGAAGAGGAGGTGATGGATGACCCATTTCTTGACCCGGATTGGCATCCATTGGGGGAGGAGGGTGGCGCTGGCAATAGTTCAGATGAGAAGGATCCACAGCAGGCATTGACATCGCAGCAGCGGTTATCTGCCAGGCCCGTAGCTGTCCAAAAACGTGAAACAAAAACTAAAAGATTTGCAGGACAGCTTGGCCAGACAGTCAACTTAGCACAGCGTGCAAGGCCAGAAAATGTATACCATAGTAGGAAGAGTGCAGTGTGGCACTTCTTTGTCCAAAATCCTACTGATGAGGCAAAGGTTACCTGTAAGAAGTGCGGAAGGACCTTTAGCCGAGGTAAACAACTCAGAAATGTGAATATCAGTTGAATGCTTAGACATTTAATCAAAATGCACTTGCAAGCGTGGATGGACTACAAAACCTCAGGTAGCACATGTGCACCTGCTCCGACTGAAGGTAGCCAGCAACGCTCCATCGCTTCCCCCACTGTAAGACCACTGCCACCGTTAAGCACACCACCAGCACTAAATGTGGAGGTGTCGTCGCAAGGCCAAAGCACTCAGGGAATCACAATGGTTTTGCAACACAACACTGAATCTAGGCCATCACCACCAATACCATCACCAACCCCCTCTCACTCCGTCCAGTCCACCGCTACTTCCCCCATATGCAGCTCTCCTGTCCAGCTCACCCTACCAGACACTCTGAGTAGGACAAGAAAGTACTCATCCTCTCATCCGCATACACTTTTTTTGAACGCCTACATTGCCAAACTAATCTCATTAGAGATGATGCCCTACCGTTTGGGTGAAAGCGAAGCTTTGCGCGACCTCATGGCCTACACTGTCCCACGCTGTGACCTACCCAGTCGGCAATTCTTTTCTTGAAAAGACATCCCTGCCCTCCACCGGCATGTGAAAGACCGCATTGTCCATGCACTAAAACTGTCAGTGAGTGGAAAGGTGCACCTCACAACAGATGCATGGACCAGTAGGCATGGCCAGGGCCGTGTCCCTCACTGCGCACTGGGTTAATGTCTTGGATGCAGTCTCAACTGGGGACAGCAGCGGTGGAACAGTGCTGCCTAGCACACGGTATAGGAAACAGTTGGCTGTAGGCATTCAATCCTCCTCCTCTATCAGCGAAAGCTCGTCCACAGAGCACAGTTGCACGTGCACTCCATTCGCAGCTGTCAGTGTTGCACACGAGGTGTCCCACTATCGAACAGCTAGCAAGATGATGTCTTTGGGCGACAACAGACACACCACGGAGGTACTGGCCGACTACTTGCAGCAACAAACTGAGTCATGGCTGGACAGTCTACATCTTGAGGCAGGCAAGGTAGTCAGTGATAGCGGCCGTAATTTTGTGGCAGCCATAGCCCGTGCAAAACTCACACACATACCTTGCCTGGCTCACACTTTGAACCTGGTGGTGCAGTGCTTCCTTAATAATTATCCAGAGTTAACATCCCTGCTCCATTAGGTGTGAAGACTGTGCTCGCACATCCATCGCTTAAACGTCCACTCCACTCATATGCAGAAACTGCAGCAATTGCTCCACCTCCCCAAGCCCCGCCTAATCATAGACGTTGCAACAAGGTGGAACTCCACCCTGCACATGGTTGAGAGGCTGTGCGAACAGAGGCAGGCTGTAATGCATTTGTGGGAGGATACATGGGCAGGCAGTTTGAGGGAAGGCATGGAATTGTCAGGTGTGCAGTGGTCAAAGCTGAAAGACCTCTGTAAAGTCCTTCAGTGTTTTGAGGAATGCACACGGCTAGTAAGTGCAGACGACGCCATCATAAGCATGAGCATCCCACTTATGCATCTGCTCATGCAAAGTTTGACGCACATTAAGGATCAGGCGTCTGCAGTGGAGGAGGAGGAGAAGGGAAGCCTTGATGACAGTCAGCCATTGTCTGGTCAGGGAACTGTCCTGGACGAGGTGGAGGAAGAAGAGGAGGAGGAGGAGGAGGATGAGGGGGATGATTATTTTGGGCAGGAGGATGCTTCTCAGGGGTAAGAGAAATTGTTGGCATTCCAAGGTCAGGTACAGTGTTTGTGCGTGACTGTAGGGATGTGGATTTGCCAGAAAGTGCTCCTCCACACACCACTCACAGTGCATCATTGACACCTGGAACATTGGCCCACATGTGCGATTATGCCTTGCGGATCCTAAAAAGGTACCCCCGCAGTGCCAAAATGATGAGGGATGATGACTACTGGCTGGCCAGCATCCTCGATCCACGCTACAAATTACACCACATCATGCCACAGAAGAACCTAGAGATAATACTGGCTAACAAACAAGCAACTTTGGCAAACCGTTTGTTTGAGGCTTTCCCAGCACACAGCAGCGGTGCTGGTTCTCCCACGAGCCATAGTGGGCACAATGGAAGAGGTGTTCATGTTGCACACAGCCGAAGTGGCGTTGGAGACAGGGGTTTAATGACCATGTTGTAGAATGATCTCTCAAGTACCGCTCACACGACTGCTAATACTGCATCGTTTAAAAGTGACAGGAGACAGCAGTTGTCAACTATGGTTACAAACTAATTCTCCCATATCGATGTTCTCCCTCACAGGTCATTCCCCTTTGACTATTGGGCCTTTAAACTAGACGCCTGGCCTGAATTGGCACAATATGCCTTACATGAGCTCGCTTGCCCTGCTGCTAGTGTGTTATCTGAAATAGTCTTCAGTGCTGCTGGATCAATCCTGACAGAAAAAAGGACCTGTCTGTCTACCCAAAATGTTGATGATCTAAGCTTCATTAAAATGAACCATGCATGGGTTTCAATGGATTTTGTCCCACCTTCCCCTGATGACACATAGGTTACCAAAAAACTGCCTCGGTATTGTCCTCCTCTTCCTCGGACTGGCCCAATTCCGCCCTTTGCAGCAGCTGAATGTCCAGTCAACACGTCAACATATGCCATTTTTTAAACTTCCCTAAGTGGGCTGCCCACCCCCCCAATGGCTCGGGTTAACACCTGGCGCACCCGGGCAAGTGCCATTGCTCTGAACAGGTGGATGGGCCCACAGATGGCCGACGGCACTGGCACAGGGCCCCTCATAGTACAATACAGTGTCTCTGACGTTGGGGTGGCCCACTCGCCATCAGACACACCAGCGTACTATGAGGGGCCCTGTGCCAGTACCGTTGACCACGAGTGTGCCCCCCCTGCTTGTTCATGGCCACAGCACTTGCAAGTTGCAATACTTACCTCTCCCTGCTCCACCTCTGTATAGTCTGGGCAGTTAAATCCTTCACAGGGGCGGCCACGAGAAATTTGGTTTATTGATCGATGATGGGTAAGATGTAGCTATGGCCATTCCTGCTGGCCTCTACCTTCAGATGATCAATGACTACCATTTGTAATGCTTTATGATCACCTTTCACAGTTGTGATAGACGTGTGACATTCCTGCCACCATTTTTCAATGTCTCCTCTCATGCAATCCAATAGAATCGCCTACGGTCTGTGGCTTCTGTCTTTTGCACTCCAAAATGACCAGCCATATCATGATAGGCAGTGAGGACCATGTCTACATTTCTCCCTGTGATCACAGTTTGATGTGATCCACGCTACTGTGATAAAGCAATCCTTTCTTCACAAAGAACCATTTTCGCTGTCTCCACAGACACAGTGTTAGGCGTCGGGTTCCTGCCACTGCACAGCAGGAATCCAGAGCCTTGCACCCAGCAGTCTCCCATTCTTCTTCGGCCACAGTGGAGCTTGCTCAGCAGATTCGTCGGTCCCGGCGCTCTGCCCAGGCCAACTCCATGGGTTTGCTTGCTGCTGCCACCTCTGGCACAGCTATGACAATGCATGCTGCTCAGCAGCGAGATTCTCCAGGGACTAAGTCCTCATGTTGGGCCACTGAGCATGTCCGTGGAGTGATCTCCCATTGGAGATCGAGGGTCACGTGCTCAGGTCCTGCTCGTGTTCAGATTGGCCCATCCGAGAAGCCAGGAAGGTCCCGGACGCCCTTGGCTATAAAACTTTTGCATGGCCGCTCGCCCATGCGCTAGTATAGACTAAAATAGTTTGGAGTGTATGATGATGGATGCATGTATCTGGTGACTGACTCATTATGAAACCCCTTCCCTCTGATAATACGAATGTGGTTAGGGTTTAGAGTCCGAGTCAGTGCCTGTCAGTGGCTAGTCTATAGGCCACAGTGCATACCAGCCATCTGCACACTAGCGTCCGATGGTGTCGCCCACTGCAGGGCACTATCGAACCACGGCAAGTGACAGCCACGCCGGTGCAACGCCTTGCGCAACCTGAGCGCTTACCTGGCCCAACCCAGGGCGATTAGTGGCGTCCACCTGAGTGGCACTGTGCACACTTGCACACGTGATTTAAGCCTTGCTGGCATCGCAGTTGCGGTGCTGAGCGCTAGCCGCCTAGAGGGACTTCAGTCCTGCGGTCTAAGGGCTGAGTTCTGTGACTATACGCTAGCGCTCACACTGCCGAGCTCTGTGAGCAATAACTGGCTACGGCATTTATTATTTGGTGGTTGTGCAGCTCTGAGAGATAAGAGTCCGCCTCTGTACACATTGAGTGAGGTTAACCCCGTGTGTCCCGTTATTATACCGCCATATAGCGTTCACCATTACCGAGCAGCAGTTAACACCTCTGCACGGTGGAACCCGTGCTGTGAACGCAGCTAAACACCATCTTTATTATTTGGTGCATTCCGCCAGCCCGTAACACACAGTAATTGAGGGTCTGCATCGCCTCTGCAACATGTACCGGGAGGTTTTCCCGCAATGAGTAATTCCCAAATTTCTGCTAACACGACTTTCCATCTGTACTTGCATCCATGTAGTTTCCAGTAGCAGAGTGTCTGGACTGGCTTACTGATATTGAAATATAAACGAAGATTTAAAAGTACCACAACACTGTATACTGTTGGACGCTTCGACTACCTTTCCCTTTTTCTATTTGTTAAATTCTGGTGTAATACATACTGAGCCTGTGAGTGTCTGTGTCTGACTCCAGAAGTATAGACGGAAATTTAAAATTACCCCTAGACTGGATACACCTGGTATGTGCTGATACAGTACCTTTGTTCAAAATTTTGTATTACGGTATCATCCATTGTGAGTGAGCATGTGTGGTTTGCGCCTTCTATTTATACGGTGAATCAGAGATACCAATTTTTACCCTATACTCGATACAGCTTGCATATTGTTATACAGTACCTTTGTTCGACATTTAATATTACGGTCAAATCCATACTGGGTGAGCGTATGAGACTGACTACGGGACTATGTATATGGAGATTTCAATTGTACCCTAGAATATATATACTTGCTATCTTGTTATCCAGTACCTTTTTTTACAACATTTTTTATTATGGTCAAACCCAGACTGAGTGAGTGTCTGAGGGTGACACCAGAAATATATACCGAGATTTCAAATTTGGCCAACACTGTATACAGCTGTACGCTTGTGTTACATTACCCATTTACAGCTTTTCATATTCTTGTGTAATCCATACTGGGCCTGAGAGCGTTTGTGTCTGCCTCCTGAAATGTATACGGAGATTCAGAATGTTTACACTATACTATATATACCTTGTATCTGGTGATACTGTACCCTTTTTCACCTTTTTATTTTATTGGGTAATCCATACTGAGCCTGTGAGCGTCTGTGTATGACTCATGAAATATATATGGAGATTTACTGTTATCCCTAGACAGTATAGAGCTGTACGCTTCTGATACAGTACCATATATCTGCTGGTATTTTTGTCAATTTTCTAAAACATGAGAAAGTATGGTGGAAGAGGATGCAGACGTGGGGGGCCACCTGGTACTGATGGTGGTGGTGGTGCATCTGCTGGTAGTGCCAAAAACACAATAGCAGTTAAGGCAGGAGGTGTTGAACCTGCATCATGGTGTAGCTCTGGAAGGCCTGCAAGGCTCCGTTTTATGGGAGTAGGTAGACTGCTTTTGAAGCCGGAGCATCAGGAACTGTTTTTGGCTTACATTGCTGAAACAGCCTCCAGCTCTATCGCCTCCTCTTCTGAAGTTTAAAAAAATGCAAGCACTGAGTCGTAAGTGCGGGCTTCTGGTCAGGAGCAACCACTTTTCTTGTGTCCTTCACCCACACCAAAAGTGAAGGATGCGGCAGCACACACTTCAGATTACTCCATGGATCTCTTTCACATACCATACCTGGGTTAATTAAAAATGGGGCCCATCATATACTGCAGCATTCAAAATGGGGGACATCTGACACTGGAGCATCATCCATGAGGCCCATCATATACTGGAGCATTCTAAATGGGGCAGATCAGACACTGGGGCAGCATCTATGGGGCCCATGATACACTGGAGCATTAGAAATGGGGCCCATTATATATGGAGCATTATTAGGGCCCATAAGACACTGGAGCATCATCCATGAGGCCCATCATATACTGGAGCATTCCAAATGGGGGTCATCAGACACTGGAGCAGCATTTACAGAGCCCTTTATACACTGGAGCATTAGAAATGGGGCCCATTATATATGGAGCATTATTAGGGCCCATAAGACACTGGAGCATCATCCATGAGGCCCATAATATCCTGGAGCATTATGTGGAGCTCATCATATACTGTATGGAACATTATATGTGGCCAATTATTCTGTATGGAGAAATATATGGGGCTCATTATTCTGTATGGCGCACAATGTGGTGGCCATAATACTGTATGGAGTAATATACTGTCCTTTCTTTGAGCTATTGTGCAATTTAAAATAGATCAGTCATGTCATGTAAGCAGTGAAGTATTTTTCATTGTACTATACATATATTTCTGTGCCGTATCGGAGCATCATGAGTTGTGGTATGTGTTAAAGGGGCGCACTGACACTCTTTGGTCCAGGGCACACGAAAACCTGGAGCCAGCTCTTCCCCCCCACAACTTTAGCCAAATAACCCCCAGTTTTCAAAGCATACGTATTATTATGAAGTAAATTAAGGTTGACAATCTTCAGTAATAAGAATTGATGTTTTTGGCATTGAAATGGTGTAGGTGTGTTTACTGTCCTCCACTCCCTGCCGACTTTGCTTCCCCATTGACTTGCATTGGGTTTCATGTTTCAGTCGGCCTCCGACTTTTCCCTATAGTCGGCCAATTTCGCTCGACCCGACTTTTGAGAAAGTCGGGTTTCATGAAACCCGACTCGACCTTAAAAAACGCAAAGTCGCTCATCTCTAGTGACTGTACAGTACTACTTAGCCATACTGAGAGACTCAGGAGGAATGGAGCGCTGTTTGCCTATTCAAATGAATGAGTCTGTGACATGTCCATTTTTTTAATGTCAGCACTGGCCACAAAACGTCACACACATGGGCATGCGCATAACACACATGGATGTCATTCATAGGACACGTAGCGGCACCGAGTAAAAAGTGCGACAGTAAGCGCTGTTCCAGGCACCAGGTGCTGAACATGGCTCTTATCATTCTCCCCTGCTCTGATGGCAATCGGAGCGAGCAGGGGAGAATGATGAGAGTAACACTTAAGTGATAAAAGAGACAGCATGCGGCCGCTGATGGGACTATTACTCCCATCAGCTTACCCTTGCTGCTGCTAATAACAGTGACAGCAGGAACTGCTGATGGAGATATTCATAAGCCTCCGCCTGCACTATAATTAAAGAAATGAAAAAAATGGCATGGGTTCCCCTATATTTTCTATAACCAGCCAGGCAAAACTCACAGCTGGGGGCTGTAACCCTCAGCTGTTATCTTCAGCAAGGTTGGTTATCAAAAATAGAGTGTCCCCTTGCTGTTTTTTAAAACAAATTATTTAAATGAATAATTTTAAAAAACGGCGTGGGGTCCACCCAATTTTGACAACCAGCCTTGCTAAAGCTCACAGCTGGGGCTAGTATTTTCAAGCTGGTAAGGGGTTATGGATGTTGGCCCCCCCAGCCTAAAAATAGCAGCCCACAACGGCCGAGAAACATCACATCTATTAGATGCATCAATTCTGGCACTTTGCTCGGCTCTTCCCACTTGCCCTGTAGCTGTGGTAAGTGGCGCTGATATTTGTGGGGTTGATGTCACCTTTGTATTGTCAGGTGACATCAAGCCCACGGCTTAGTAATGGAGAAGCGACTATAAGACACCTAACCATTACTAATCCTATAGTTACAGGGTAAATAAAGACACAGCCAGAATAAAGTCTTTTATTAGGAATAAAACAAAACACAGTTTTACTTTTTTATTTAAAATTAACAAACACAGTTATACTCACCAAACGCCTATTCCATCGAAGCCCTCATTCTCCTGTAATAAAACTAAAATAAAAACAACAATATACCATATCTGTCTGTCTTTCTGTCCCACGAAATAATCCATGTCTGGAGATAATTAGTTTTCAACCTGGATGGTGCCGAGATGCGACTGTCCAGGCTGAGAACCACTGATGAATGAGCTTCTGGGAATGTGACATAAGTGCCCAAGGGTGACATCATAGAGGTAACCTCCAGTCACTGAGGCTCTGTTCCTAGCCAGGCAGAGCTGCGGTGAGATCCTGTGAGATCCTTGCTAACACCATGAGCACTCAGCTCGCGGTGCTAGCAGGAATCTCTCCGAAGTCAACGCAGTCCAGCCCGGCTGGGAACAGAGCCTCAGAGGGAATATGCACATGAAACATGGGTGTCTGAATGAGGCTTCAATTAAATTTTAGTCTACCATCCTGTTTCCTAAAGCAGTTGTTTCAAGATCTCTAGTCATCTTAGCTAGAGCTGGGCAAACCTGTGGATGTTTGGATCCGTCGGATTCGGTCGAACATCTTAAAAATATTTGGTTTGGGTACAAATACGATATCTGAACTTGAACCCAAACTCAAAACAAATTCAGATGTCATCTATCATGTGCTCTGATCTGCGGCAAAATCGCTACCACTGCTCAGAGCGCTGTGCTTCTCACGCTATCAGATGACAACATGTGAACCAGTAGCTGTGACCAGAGGTAAAAAGGTTACCAACGGTCACAGAAGTCAGCTGATCAGGGTACTACTGTCATCTTCCTGTGCAATAAAAAATATTTTTTTTCTAAAATGGCATGGGTTCCCCTCTATTTTTGATAACCACCGCAAGTAAAGCTGACAGCTGTGGGCTGCAGCTCCTGCAACCCCCAGCTGTATATTGGCTGGTTATCAAAAATAAAAGGGTCCTTATGCAGTATTTTTTAATTATTTAAATAAATAATTTAAAAATGGTGTTGGATTTATCACCATTTTTGACAACCAGCCAAGCTAAAATAGACAGCTGAAGGCTGGGATTCTCAGACTGGCAAGGGGCCATGGATTTTGGCAGTCCGAACATTGGCTGTTTCCCATGCTGCCCATGCTCGAGATCCATACACAGACAGTATATGTCCAGTACGGACCCCAAACTTTACTGTTCGGGTTCACCCATCACTAATCTTAGCCTGTCCGTGTAATGTACCCTGTAGATGGATATTCAGTTGAATGGAAACTATTGTGTTTTCTTTCTGTGATCATTTGATTGCGGTGGATTAGAGAACCCAACTTTTATTTACAAGGTGTTTTTGTAAGAATACCCATTTAGGCAATAATAATAAAAAATATATTCATATACATTACATATGAGTTAACCTTTTATGGTTTCAAGATTGCATATCTTTGTGTTTCATTACATAAATACTTTCTTATCATATTGTGAATTAGACTGTTGCAATGGTGATGCTATACTGCTGCAAATGTAATATTCACTTAGCAGAACAATGTTTTGGCGTGCTAAAATAAGAAAATAATGTATTTTATTGAGAATAAACAATTATCTTTTTAATTCTAGAAAGTAGTTGCATCCAACCCTGGCATAACTTTTATTCTGCATATAACTCTCAAGGCATTATTTACTTTACTTACTGTTTCTTGCATTATTACAAATGAAATGTTTTGTTATGTTTGTTTTGTGTGATTGAATACTTATGCATAAGATCATTTATTATTCAGAATACATGAATACTGCATGAATATGACAACTTAGATGACACCTATTTATAGCACTGTGCAGTATAATCAAGCAAATACGATTCTCAACTAAACTCAAACTATTTTTTTTACAGCTTGTGTTTATAAAGCAGCAATAATTTGCAAGAAATTATTTATAAAAATGTACATATTCCAAGCTCAATAGGAGCCTCATGAAAAATTAAAAGATACAAAAATCTCAACTCTGTTAAACACTACTAATTCTCTTGTATTCTTTTGGTCAATTACTGTAATATACAGTGGTACGGAAAGTATTCAGACCCCTTTAAATTTTTCACTCTTTGAAAATTAAATTAAAAATGTATCCCCTTAGTGACAGCCATTTTTCAGCTTAATGACCGGGCCAATTTTTACAATTCTGACCACTGTCTCTTTATGAGGCTATAACTCTGGAACACTTTAACAAATCCCACTGATTCTGAGATTGTTTTTTCATCACATATTGTACTTCATGTTAGTGGTAAAATTTCTTCGATATGACTTGTGTTTATTTATGAAAAAAAATGAAATATGGCAAAAAATTTTAAAATTTTGCAATTTTCAAAATTTAAATTTTTATGCCCTTAAATCAGAGAGATGCATCACGCAAATTTTTTAATAAATAACATTTCCCACATGTCTACTTTACATCAGCACAATTTTGGAAACAAATTTTTTTTGTTAGGAAGTTATAAGGGTTAAAAGTTGGGCAGCGATTTCTCATTTTTACAACAAAATTTACAAAACCATTTTTTTTAGGGACCACATCATATTTAAAGTCATTTGGAGGGGTGTACATGGCAGAAAATACCAAAAAGTGACACCATTCTAAAAACTGGACCCCTCAAGGTGCTCAAAACTACATTCAAGAAGTTTATTAACCATTTTCATTCTTCACAGGAACTGAGCAATGTGGAAGGAAAAAATTAACATTTAACTTTTCTTTGCAAAAAAATTAATTTAGAACAATTTTTTTTATTTTCAAAAGTGTTAGAAAAGAAAATGAACCAAAAAAATTGTTGTGCAATTTCTCCTGAATACGCCGATACCACATATGTGGGGGTAAACCACTTTTTGGGCGCACGGCAGGGATTGGAACGGAAGGAGCGCCGTTTGACTTTTTCAAATTTGTCCTGAGTACGCTGATAACCGACGTGTGGGGGTAAACCACTGTTTAGGCGTATGGAAGAGCTTGGAATGGAAGGAGTGCCGTTTGAATTTTTCCACGCAGAATTGGCTGGATTTGAGATCTGACGCCATGTTGCATTTAGAGAGCCTCTGATGTGCCTAAACAGTGGAAAGCCCCCACAAGTGACCCCATTTTGGAAACTAGACCCCCTAAGGAACTTATCTGGATGTGTGGTGAGCACTTGCAACCCCCAAGTGCTTCACAGAAGTTTATAACGTACAGCCGTAAAAATAAAAAATCCTTTTTTTTTCTTCACAAAAATGATCTTTTTGCTCCCAATTTTTTATTTTACCAAGGGTAGCAAGAGGAATTGGACCCCAAAAGTTGTTGTGCAATTTTTCCTGAGCATGCTGATACTCCATATGTGGGAGTAAACCACTTTTTGGCGCACGGCAGGGATTGGAATGGAAGGAGCGCCGTTTGACATTTTCAACGCAAAATTGGCTGGATCTGAGATCTAACGCCATGTTGTGTTTAGAGAGCCTCTGATATGCCTAAACAGTGGAAACACCCCACAAGTAACCCCATTTTGGAAGCTAGACCCCTTAATGAACTTATCTAGATGTGTGGTGAGCACGTTGAACCTCCAAGTGCTTCACAGAAGTTTATAACGTAGAGCCGTGAAAATAAAAAATCATTTTTTTCCCACAAAAATGATTTTTTCGCCCTCAAATTTTTATTTTTACAAGCATAACAGGAGAAATTAGACATCCAAAGTTGTTGTGCAATTTGTTCTCAGTACGCCCATACCCCATATGTCGGAGTAAACCACTCTTTGGGCGCACGGCAGAGCTCAGAAGGGAAGGAGCACCGTTTGACTTTTTCAATGCAGAATTGGCTATAATTAAATTGGATGCCATGTCGCGTTTGGAGATGCCCTGATGTGCCTGAACATTGGAAACCCCCCACAAGTGACCCCATTTTGGAAACTAGACCCCGTAAGGAACTTATCTAGATGTGTGGTGAGCATTTTGAACCCCCAAGTGCTTCACTTCACAGAACTTTATAACGCAGAGCAGTGAAAATAAAAATTAATTTTCTTTTTCTCAAAAATGATCTCTTAGCCCACTATTTTTTATTTTCCTTAGGGTAACAGGAGAAATTGGACCACAAAAGTTGTTGTGCAATTTGTCCCGAGTACGCTAATACCCCATATGTCGGGGGAAACCACTGTTTGGGCGCATGGGAGAGCCTGGAAGGGAAAGAGCGCCATTTTGACTGCAGACTTTGATGGAATGTTCTGGGGGCGTCATGTTGCGTTTGCAGAGCCCCTGATGTGCCTAAACAGAAGAAACCCCCCACAAGTGACCCCATTTTGGAAACTAGACCCCCTAAGGAGTTTATCTAGATATGTGGTGAGCATTTTGAATGCCCAAGTGCTTCACAGAAGTTTATAAACGCAGAGCCGTGAAAATAAAAAATATTTTTTTTTCCTCAAAAATGATTTTTTTAGCCTGCTATTTTTTATTTTCCCAAGGGTAACAGGAGAAATTGGACCACAAAAGTAGTTGTGCAATTTGTCCTGAGTGCGCTGATACCCAATATGTGGGGGGGAACCACTGTTTGGGCTTATGGGAGAGCCTGAAAGGGAGGGAGCACTATTTTGGAATGCAGACTTTGATGGAATGTTCTGGGGGTGTCATGTTGCATTTGCAGAGCCCCTGATGTGCCTAAACAGTAGAAACCCCCCACAAGTGACCCCATTTTGGAAAATAGACCCCTCAAGGAGCTTATCTAGATGTGTGGTGAGCACTTTGAACCCCCAAGTGCTTCACAGACGTTTATAAACGCAGAGCCGTGAAAATAAAAAATCATTCTAAGGCTAGTTTCACACTAGCGTACGGGCGAGGTGCAGACTCTCTATGCAGCTCCGCCCACAGCCGCACCTCCTCCCGTAAGCTCTGCCTACTTCGGCATGTGTACCCTATCTTTTGCATTAGGTATGCAGGCTGTGCCAATGTATGTGGATGCCTCCGCATGTGTCATTTTGGCGGTGCGGCGACCCGCGTCGAACGCAACATGTTGCATTTTGGTGTGGTTGCCGCACCGTCAAAACGACACATGTAGAGGCATCCGCATACATCAGCACGGCCTGCATACCCAATGCAAAAGATAGGGTATGCATGCCGAGGTAGGCGGAGCTGACAGGAGGAGCTGCGGCCGTGGACGGAGCTGCACAGAGGAAGTCTGCAGCCCTCCGCACCTCGGGCATATGCTAGTGTGAAACTAGCCTTACCCTAACCCTAATTCTAAGGGTGTGTGCACACGTTGTGGATTCTGCTGCTGATCCGCAGTGGATTTGGCCCTGTGGATCTGCAGCAGTTTCTGCTGCGTTGTACAGTACCTTCATTTTCTATGGAAAATGACAAATGCAATGCACACGCTGCAGATTTTTCTGTGCAGATTTGCTGTGGTTTGAAATCCGCCACATGTCACTTCTTTATGCAGAATTCGCAGTGGTTTGACACCTGCTCCATTACAGGTGTCAAACCGCAGGGGAAAAATGCAGGCTAATCTGCAATCCGCAGGTAAAATGCAGGTTATTTGACCTGCGGATTTACCTGCGGATTTAGCCAAATCTACGCGGAAAAATCTGCAGCAGAATCCGCAGTTTGTGCACACACCCTAACCCTAAGGGTGTGTGCACATGCTGCGTAATGCTCTGCGGATTTTTCCCAGCGGATTTGAGAAAAACCGCAGGTAAATTCGCAGGTCAAAAGACCTGCGGATTATCTGCGGTTTTGCCTGCAGATTTCCCCTGCGGTTTGACACCCTGTCTTTGAGCAGGTGCCAAACCGCAGCAGAATCCGCACAAAGAATTGACTTGCTGCGGATTTGAAACCGCATCAAATCCACACGGAAAAATCCACAGCATGTGCACTGCGGATTTCATTTTAGATAGATTAGAATAGTACTGTAGACCGCAGCAGAAACTGCTGCGGATCCGCAGGACAAAATCTGCTGCGGATCTGCAGCAGAATCCGCAGCGTGTGCACACGCCCTAATTCTAACCCTAGCCCCAACCCTAGCCCTAACCCTAACCCTAATTTCAACCCTAATTTTAACCCTAACCCTATCCCTAAAGAAAAATTTGAAAAAAAAAAAATTATTATGTGTTAGTGTGTGTGTGCGTTTTTTACTTTTTTTAAATTTTAATCACTGTGATACTTTATCACAGTGATCAAAATAAATGTGTGGAATCTGCTGTTTGGCAAATTCCAGGTGGGCGCACTGCGCATGAGCCGCCCACCATTTTCCAAGATGGTGGCGCCCACCGGAGCCCGGGACGGAGCCCAGGATCACCGGAGGGGACCCAGGACCATCGGTGAATATAAGGGGGGATCGTGGACCCTATTTCTCTCTCCTCTGATGTGCGATCACATCAGAGGAGAGATACATTTAATTGAAAATTACGGTTTTTTTTTGTGGTTGCCGTTAGGGTTAATAACGGCGATCGCAAAAACGGGGTCGGTAAAATCCGACCCGATTCATGTTCTCTGGGGTCTCGGCTACACCCGGCAGCTGAGACCCCGGAGAAAATCCGACACTGGGAGGCGCTATTCACTTAAATCACAGCACCGTTAATTAAGGGCGCTGTGGTTTATGTACCCTTAATGACCGCCGTTAAAAGGTGTATCGGAGGTCGTTAAGGGGTTAATTGCAGCCATTTGGTAAATTCAAAAAAGTTCATTATTTTCTAATTAATGTGTACTCTGTACCACATCTTGACTAAAAAAAACCCAGAAATGTAGAAATTTTTGCAAATTTATTAAAAAAGAAAAACTGAAATATCACATCGTCATAAGTATTTAGACCTTTAGCTCAGACACTCATATTTAAGTCACATGCTGTCCATTTCCTCTACTCGTTCATTGGAGTCCAGCTTTGTTTAATTAAATTGATAGGACTTGATTTGTAAAAGCACACACCTGTCAATATAAGACCTCACTGCTCACTGTGCATGTCAGACCAAATGAGAATCATGAGGTCAAAAGAACTGGTCAAGGAGTTCAGAGGCAGAATTGTGGCAAGGCACACATCTGGTTAAGGTTACAAAAGAATTTTTGCAGTACTCAAGGTTCCTAAGAGCACAGTGGCCTCCATTATCCTTAAATGGAAGAAGTTTTTGGACCACCAGAAGTCTTCCTATACCTGGCCATCCAGCCAAACTGAGCAATAGTGGGAGAAGAGCCTTGGTGAGTGAGGTAAAGAAGAGCCCCAAGATCACTGTGGCTGAGCTCCACAGATGTAGTAAGGAGATGGGAGAAAGTCCCACAAAGTTATCTATCACTGCAGCCCTACACCAGTTGGGCCATTATGACAGAGTGGCCCGATGGAAGCCTCTCCTCAGTGCCAGACATATGAAAGCCTGCATAGAGTTTGATAAAAAAAAACACATGGACACCCAGACTATGAGAAATAAGATTCTCTGGTCTGATGAGACGAAGATAGAACTTTTTGGTGATAATTCTAAGCAGTATGTGTGGAGAAAACTAGGCACTGCTCATCACCTGCTCTGTACAATCCCAACAGTGAAACATGGTGGTGGCAGCATCATGCTATAAGGGTGTTTTTCAGCTGCAGAGACAGGACAACTGGTTGCAATTGAAGGAAACATGAATGCGGTCAAGTACAGAGATATCTTGGATGAAAACCTCTTCCAGAGTGCTCTGGACCTCAGACTTGGCAGAAGGTTCACCTTCCAAAAAGACAATGACCTTAAGCACACAGCTAAAATAACAAAGGAGTGGTGTCAGAACAACTCTGTGACCATTCTTGACTGGCCCAGCCAGAGCCCTCACCTTAACCCAATTGAGCATCTCTGGAGAGACCTGAAAATAGCTGTCCATCAAAGTTCACCATCCCAGCTCATGGAACTGGAGAGCATCTGCGAGGAAGAATGGCAGAGGATCCCCAAATCCAGGTGTGAAAAGCTTGTTGCATCATTCCCAAGAAGACTCATGGCTGTACTAGCTCAAAGGGTGCTTCTATTCAATACTGAGCAAAGGGTCAGAATACTTATGACTAGAGATGAGCGACTTTGCCTTTTTTAGGGTGGAATCGGGTTTCATGAAACCCGACTTTCTCAAAAGTCGATTCGAACGAAATCGGCCGACTATCAGGAAAATTTGAAGGTCCGACTGAAATACGAAACCCAATGCAAGTCAATGGGGAAGCAAAGTCGGCAGGGAGTGGAGAACAGTAAACACATCTACATGCCGGACCGCTTTTTTTAAAGTGCGCAAAATCTCTCTCTCTCTCCTCGGATGCTGCACATGTCATCTTGTTGCCCACAGTGTACATCCATGCTCAGTGGCTAAAAAAAGTCACGTGCAAGCATTCTGGGAAATCCGACTTTGGTGCTGGGGTCGGCGACCGCATGGCCGACCTCACGCTATGGTCGGGTTTCGCTCGACGAAACCCGACTTTAGCGAAAGTCGGCGACTTTTGAATTTGACCGACCCGTTTTGCTCAAGTCTACTTATGACCATGTGATATCAGTTTTTCTTTTTTAATAAATGTGCAAAAATGTCTACATTTCTGGGTTTTTTTTCAGTCAGATGGGGTGCAAAATGTACAGTAATGAGAAAAAAATGAACTTTTTTGAATTTACCAAATGGCTGCAATTAAACAAAGAGTGAAAAATTTAAAGGGGTTTGAATACTTTCCATACTCACAGTACACTTAGAGAATGACTCTTGCCTCTTAAAGTGGATTTTTGTAGGTATACTGCACTAGGAGGAGGTGGTGTGGAAGTGGGCGAGGTGCCATGTTCCCCCTGAAGACATCAATGCTACCATGGTTTGAGTACATGTAGCGTAGATTATGTAGAATATGAATAATGTTTCTGATATGTTTTCTTGAGATAACAACTGTCAATTTATCTGTGGGCTGCAGTACTAACCAATGGTCACAAGATGTCACTGTGTTATTTGTCATTCTTGTATAGAATGTAGATGAAAGGTGAAATCTGCACAGTAACTTAGACAGCAGGCACAAAGACAGTGTGATGGTTAATGCAACAAAAAATGAATGGCAACAAGAGTACTAGTTCACCAATAGTTCAGACGATAGATCACTATTCTCTGAAGTATGCGGTAAAATTATACTGGGTTTAGGTGCATAACATGAAAGCAAGTCAAATACATCGATGCAGCTTCTAGGGAAAAAAATGCAGCATTCACCATTTAGAAAACATTCCTGTGTCCTTTATTTAACCATTCGTGGTGTAGATAGGGTGACTAACATACAGGTTTAATGAGGCATGTCCGGTGAAAATGGGACCTTGAGACAAGGTATGGCCCTGCTGTTGGTCCTGAAGTAACTGTCCAATGAGAATGGGACCTTGAGACACGGTATGTCCCTGCTGTGGGTACTGAAGGAACTGTCCAGTGAGAATTGGGCCTTGAGACAAGGTATGTCCCTGCTGTGGGTACTGAAGGAACTGTCCAGTGAGAATTGGGCCTTGAGACAAGGTATGTCCCTGCTGTGGGTACTGAAGGAACTGTCCAGTGAGAATTGGGCCTTGAGACAAGGTATCGCCCTGCTGTGGGTACTGAAACAGGGAGCATGTTTCTACGAGCAGCCCATGGGACTGATATAAGCAAGACAAAGGGTATCAGGGCATAGTAACTCACGTGGACCTGTATGTCCCTGCCCCTAAGGAGGCATTTCAGATCTCTCCTCATTTCTGTGCCGTACCTGTTGCCAGAAACAAATTGCAAATTGTAACTCAGAAAATGAAGCCGATGTACTGTGTGGTAAGTGATGAAGAATGCATAACCTGTTACTCTCTGTTCACCTGTTTGACTGTACATAAAAAAAACCCATTTATAACAGCTGGTTTGGCTTCTTGACTGAGAGGGTTAAACAGGATGGTTCTGCACCCATTGCTTTAACGGAAACTGTGGAGATTTCAGATTTTGAAGCATTGTCACACATGCAACCCCACAGTACATAATTTCCAATAGCAGGCCAGGGTGTCAAAGAAGCAACCCTCAGACATGACTACCACCCTGCGGTCTGTTACACTTGCACTAAAGTAGACTGTACTATTCTACTGCAAGGAAAGGCAAAATTATTACTTTTTTAAAACATTGATGCCATTCTCCTTAGAAAACATTGTAGCAAACTGAGGATTATTAGGGCACATTTAACAAGAATTATGCTTAAAGAGAATCAGTCGAAACAATTTCACACCAGAAACTATTTATGAGCACATGTTGCTCTTGCAAATGCAGATCTAGACATACCTTTAGCTTAGTAATAGGGAACCTAATTTCTGACAAGGGCCATTTAGATATTTATAACATCCTTTTGAGGCTGCATAAATTGCGCACTAGTCCACTCTCAAAGTACGTCCTGATGCTCACACCGGTGTCAGGACGTAATCTTTCATTGAACATGACTCAGCATTCAGTAGTGAATACTGCGTGCACGTCCTAACTGAGCAAGAAAAAAATTAAAGGGCTGGCGACCGTCAACATACAGTTGCCGACCCAAGCACTGTGGTCCCTGGGAATCTGTCAGGGGGCCGGATAAAAGGCCATGGAGGACCGTAAACGTCCCGTGGGCCTAAGGTTCCCCACCACTGCTTAAGCTAGATGACCTGTTCCTCCATTAATGAAAAATACACATTTAAAGAGCAAACCAGTTATTCTTGATCAATTCTTCAATGGATGCCATTGAACCTTGATGGGTGCATAGTCTAAGGTTACACATCTCAAATTAAAATCGATACCAAAGTATCGACAGATACCAAAGTTGATGAAGAGTAAAGCTACAACTCTCAAAGACGCAAATAGGATTGAAAATTTGGATGGAACAAGAACTATCAATTCATGTATCATTTACAGTACATTTTTGGGGGGCCTTGAATGGTCGTAATTCTCCTGGTACGATGATGCACCTGTCTGGGACACTTATCAGAGGTGGGCACAAAATGCAAAAATTAAATAAAGAAAAAATCACGGGCTTCAATGGTTACAGTTTTGTTGACCATCATCTTCATCTTTTTAAAATAAATAGTAAATGTTATGCAAGGACTTGTGTGTGTTCAGTAGGATGATGTGCAGGATTGGGACACTACCTAGGTCTGGGCACATATGCTGAAAATCTTTTTCTTTAAAAAATGAATTTACTTTCATGACTTCAATTGTATTTATCATCATCCTCATTTTTTTAATTTAAATTAGTATGTTTTATGCTTTCTACTAATGTGTAATTCCTCAGTAGTGTATCTGCAAGGTTAGGCTGCAATGCATGACTGGGCACAAAAGGCAAAAATAAAATAAAATGGCTTCCAAAATCACTATCACTCTCATGTTTTGCAAAAGTGAGAATTTTTTGTGCTTGATTAGTTCCCTTCTATAGGCCCCTAAACAGGATTGGACCCCTGCCTAGGATTGGGAACATAAAGGTTGTTGTAATGTTATTTTTCGTCTCTACTTTACATGGTCTGAGATTGTAATTGATCCTAATAATAATTGTCTGATCAATTTGGCAATCACCAGTACACAAGAAAAAAAGTCAATTAGATGGATAGTTACATCTTAATGGATTGTCGCCATCAAGCCCTGTGCCCTTTATTAATGGTAATTAGAGTTGAGCGACTTTAGTCGGATCGGGTTTCATGAAACAAAATTTGTTTCAGATGAAACTGGTCCGACTAGGGCAAAAAAAGTCGGAGTTTCGTCCGAAATCCGACCCCAATGCAAGTCAATGGGGAATAAAAGTCGGCATTGAGAGGATGAAATTCATCCACTCAATGCCGACTTTTATTCCCCATTGACTTGCATTGGGGTCGGGTTTCGGACGAAACTCCGACTTTTTTTGCCCTGGTCGGACCAGTTTCATCTGAAACAAATTTTGTTTCATGAAACCCGATCCGACTAAAGTCGTTCAACTCTAATGGTAATAAAATGCATAGTCTAAACAGGTTTGATATTTACCACAGACTTAAGCAAGTTAATTCGTAATAGTCCCCTCTTAATAAGCTCCAATGTGGGAAATTGCAGTCATTCTCCTTGACTCAGGAAAAGGCAGAGAAAGAATGGTTTGCTTGAATAAAAAAGGGAGCAATTTTGGACTGATTTTTAACAAAAAACTATAAAAATTCCGTCAGTGCAGTGTATTATTAAGTGGGTGGTTGGTTACAACCGGTTGCCTTCTGCTTGCCCATAGCATTGACATTCACTTATCTTTAATTTAAAAGTTTTCTATTTTTAAAAAATCCATTGTAAAAATATAGCTTTCGTTTCAGGTAAATGTTTTTGTCTGCCTCTAGATCCTTCTTCCTCCTAGTCTCTCCCATCTCCTGAGAACTTTACGACTGCCAACTGCAATATCCTATTCAGTAACAGGAAACTCTGTCTTCCGTGAACACAGATTTTCTCACAAACTGTGAATTTTAAGAATGAAAGATTAGTCCAAGAGGAGAAAGAAGTAAATTTCTCTGATAAGATACAGTGGGGAAAAAAAGTATTTAGTCAGTCAGCAATAGTGCAAGTTCCACCACTTAAAAAGATGAGAGGCGTCTGTAATTTACATCATAGGTAGACCTCAACTATGGGAGACAAACTGAGAAAAAAAATCCAGAAAATCACATTGTCTGGTTTTTTTTTCATTTTATTTGCATATTATGGTGGAAAATAAGTATTTGGTCAGAAACAAAATTTCATCTCAATACTTTGTGATATATCCTTTGTTAGCAATGAGAGGTCAAACGTTTTCTGTAAGTCTTCACAAGGTTGCCACACACTGTTGTTGGTATGTTGGCCCATTCCTCCATGCAGATCTCCTCTAGAGCAGTGATGTTTTTGGCTTTTCGCTTGGCAACACGGACTTTCAACTCCCTCCAAAGGTTTTCTATAGGGTTGAGATCTGGAGACTGGCTAGGCCACTCCAGGACCTTGAAATGCTTCTTACGAAGCCACTCCTTCGTTGCCCTGGCGGTGTGCTTTGGATCATTGTCATGTTGAAAGACCCAGCCACGTTTCATCTTCAATGCCCTTGCTGATGGAAGGAGGTTTGCACTCAAAATCTCACGATACATGGCCCCATTCATTCTTTCATGTACCCGGATCAGTCGTCCTGGCCCCTTTGCAGAGAAACAGCCCCAAAGCATGATGTTTCCACCACCATGCTTTACAGTAGGTATGGTGTTTGATGGATGCAACTCAGTATTCTTTTTCCTCCAAACACGACAAGTTGTGTTTCTACCAAACAGTTCCAGTTTGGTTTCATCAGACCATAGGACATTCTCCCAAAACTCCTCTGGATCATCCAAATGCTCTCTAGCAAACTTCAGACGGGCCCAGACATGTACAGGCTTAAGCAGTGGGACACGTCTGGCACTGCAGGATCTGAGTCCATGGTGGCGTAGTGTGTTACTTATGGTAGGCCTTGTTACATTGGTCCCAGCTCTCTGCAGTTCATTCACTAGGTCCCCCCGCGTGGTTCTGGGATTTTTGCTCACCGTTCTTGTGATCATTCTGACCCCACGGGGTGGGATTTTGCGTGGAGCACCAGATCGAGGGAGATTATCAGTGGTCTTGTATGTCTTCCATTTTCTAATTATTGCTCCCACAGTTGATTTCTTCACTCCAAGCTGGTTGGCTATTGCAGATTCAGTCTTCCCAGCCTGGTGCAGGCCTGGTACAATTTTGTTTCTGGTGTCCTTTGACAGCTCTTTGGTCTTCACCATAGTGGAGTTTGGAGTCAGACTGTTTGAGGGTGTGCATAGGTGTCTTTTTATACTGATAACAAGTTTAAACAGGTGCCATTACTACAGGTAATGAGTGGAGGAAAGAGGAGACTCTTAAAGAAGAAGTTACAGGTCTGTGAGAGCCAGAAATCTTGATTGCTTGTTTCTGACCAAATACTTATTTTCCACCATAATATGCAAATAAAATGAAAAAAAAAACAGACAATGTGATTTTCTGGATTTTTTTTTCTCAGTTTGTCTCCCATAGTTGAGGTCTACCTATGATGTAAATTACAGACGCCTCTCATCTTTTTAAGTGGTGGAACTTGCACTATTGCTGACTGACTAAATACTTTTTTTCCCCACTGTATATTACAAAGTTTCTTATTTTCATGTGTACTGATTGATTACTGAAAAAATGGACAGCCTTTAAGTGTGCTTAATTTAGTAAGTAAAGCAACTTACTAATATAGTATCAAATTTAGTTTCTGCCTACAAGGTGCCTCAATCTTCAGCTACAAACACCAGTCCCAGGCTTCTATTAGTTTGTGTCCAGCACAGGAGAGTATTTCCTGTGTTAGATATGACTGAAGCCATGTGTGAAGGGGTTGGCTGATTGCTTTTTTTGGGGTTAAGTTAGCCATCCATCTCTGCCTTTACATTGAGAAGAGGACTGGCTTTACTATTGAACTGCTTAGTCAGCAAGTCCCAATACACACAATTCTGGTCATGTGCTGACACCGAAAATGTGGTCCTATGTTGTATACAAATTGTTATCCTTTATATTGGGATGATTTTAGTAAGTAGCATAACTCAATAAGTTAAAGGGGTCATCTAGGACCATTTGAGTTTTTTTGCTATGTGCCAAAAAACAGAGGCATCATCTGCCTGTTTAAACCGGCACAGAGTGGTCGCCGACCACTCCTGCCGATGATTCAGCTGCTTCACTTTGACAAAGCAGCTCTTCTTCTTCCGGGCTAGTATGTGAACATATACGGATATGTCTGCATCCATCCGCATGGCCTCCGTACCCAATGTTAAAGATAGGGTATGCAGGAAGCATGCAGACGCAGGCGGAGCTGAATGAAGAGGTGTGGCAGTGGATGGGGCTTAACGGAGGACAAAAGGAGGAAGTAGGCTGCCATCTGCAGCCCTGCCGAACGCTAGTGTGAAATTAGCCTTATTTTGAATTTTTTATGCATTTTATTTACAGTATAATTATGTAACAGGCATTCTGATGGACTTAAAGAAGCACTCTTCCCACCAAAGGTTTATCTTCTTAATATATTGCAGTCATCATACTATATAGCACTGTGTCTTTACAATTGCTCATTTTGCCTTTCTACCCAGCTAATTCTTCTCTTTGCTCTATGTAAAAACAGGAAGTGTCATGTTCCTACATTTACCATTCCCCTCTTCAATTCCTGACCCAGCTGCTCTCCCTCCCCCCTTCCAGGGACTTTGCAATGACTTATGTTTCATGCAGTGAAAATTGACCTCCTGTTTATACATAGAGCTTAGAAGGATTCAGCTAGTCAGTTTTTAAGTACATGATGTCAACGATCTTATGGAAAAAAGAAGAATGAACTGGGTAGAAAGGCAAAATGAGCAATTGTAACTACATTGTGCGATATAGTATGATGACTGCAATATATTTAGAGGATAAAAATGTTAATGGGAGTCGAGTGCTTATTTTTATTTTTTTTTGTAGGCATTTCTATATGAAAGCTTTTTTCCTGGGATTAGATGTGTTTCTCAGTAGTACCAGTTAGGGACGGTGGAACGCACTAAATATAAATAATAGGAAGTGCGTTCGCCGCCCGGGGTCCACCGTGCAGTAGGTGTAACAACCGCTGCTGAGTAATGGCAGACTAGCTATATGGCGGTATACTGCGCTCGGATTAAACGTCACCCGAGGTGCGCAGAGCGGACTCTGTTAAACTCACAGAGGTGCTTTAGTACAAATAAAGCATAAACGCCGATCCTGTTAGCATCACAGGTCTCAGCTGGCGTGCACACATGGTATACGGTCACAGGACACAGCCCAAGGCCGAGGTCGATGTCCATCCTGACCTACCGTGCGTGCGGCGTCGCTACCGCGGACGCCAGTAATTGCTGCTAACTGCAGTGCTGCGGTAACTACTGCCGCTGTACGACAGTGCCGTGAGGCATCATACTATCGGACGCTAGTGTAGCGGTGCGGTATGCACTGTGGCGTATGGCTTGCCACTGACTGGCGCTGACTATAACTCTAGTTCCCTATCCACATGCATAATATCAGAGGGAAGGGGTTTCAAATGAGTCAGTCACCAGAATCATACATCCATCACCATTCACACATCTAGCAAGTATAGCCTATACTAGCGCATGGCCGAGCGGCCTTTTATAGCCATGCGCTTCCGGGACCTTCCAGACCTCTGAGATGGGCCAATCGGATCAGGACAAGGACCTGAGCACGTGACCCCCGATCTCCAATTTGAGATCGTCTCATGGGCATGCCCAGTAGCACGGCGAGAGGAATTAGCCTCTGGAGTGGTTTCCTGCAAAGCAGGCTGCGCTACCATTGCTGGTCCAGAGATGGCAGCAACATCCAAACCCAGAGAGCTGGTCTGAGCAGGGTGCCTGAATCGCCGAGATTGCTGTGCAGGTCCCTGAGAGGAATGGGAGACTGCTGGATGTATGACTCTGGATTCCTGCTGTGCAGCTGCAGGAATCTGCCGCCAAACATTAACCCCCTCCTAGGGCCCCCCTCTGAGCCTCGCTACGCTCAAAGGCCGTGATCAGGAGCGGAGCGTGGATGTTCTCCACTGGCTCCCAGGTCCGGGCCTCTGGACCATGACCCTTCCAGTCCACCAAATAAAACTTTTTGCCACGCACAATCCTGCGTCCCACAATGGCGTTAACCTCAAACTCATCCGAAGACAAGTCTGATGACCCGGCATATGACTCAGAGAACCGGGCCATGTGAACAGGTTTGAGAAGGGACACATGGAAAACGTCAGAAATGGCTAAATGTGGAGGAAGAGCCAGGCGGTAGACCACCGAGCTGATTCGCTCGAGAACCTTAAAAGGTCTGATGTATCGCGGCGTGAACTTGGTGGACTCGGCCCGCAGCTTGATGTTTCGAGCAGAGAGCCACACCAAGTCGCCGGGGGAAAAGGTTGGAGCGGGTTGCCGATGTGTGTCGGCGGATGCCCTCATTCTTTCTTTAGAGGCACTAATAGCATCCTGAGTTCGATCCCAAAGGTCGCGAACCTCCACTGGCCAGTCTGTCACCCTGGAGTCAGCGGAGGACACTGGCATCGGGACAGGGACGCGCGGATGTTGTCCGTAATTTAGAAGGAACGGCGTCTGACCAGTGGAATCAGCCACTGCATTATTCAGGGCAAATTCAGCCCATGGTAGCAAGGATGCCCAGTCATCCTGCCTGGCAGAGACAAAGTGCTGAAGGTACGTGACCAAGGTTTGGTTGGCTCTCTCAACCAAGCCGTTCGTCTCGGGATGGTAAGCGGAGGACAGGTTTAGCTCAATGCTGAGTAGGCTGCAGAGCTCCCTCCAAAACCGGAACGCAAACTGGGGACCTCGATCACTAACAATTTTGTCCGGCATGCCATGCAGACGGAATACATGTTTTTTATGAACAGTGTGGCAAGACCACGAGCGGAAGGCAACCGTGCGAGTGGCACCAGATGCACCATTTTAGAAAAATGGTCGGTGACCACCCAGATGACCGTACTGCCACCAGACTTGGGCAGGCCAACCATCTCCCAAGGTCTATCCGCCACTGGCAGAGGATACAATAACCCAGCCGGCCTCTATCTAGAGGACCTGTTCAGTGCACACGAGACGCATGCTTGTATGTATTCCTTAGTGTCTCGAGTCATGTGCGGCCACCAATACGACCTTGCCAGGAGTTCTGTGGTCCACTTATTGCCAAAGTGACCAACCACCCTGGACGTGTGTGCCCAGGCGAGAACCTCTGCCCATAGCTGAGGAGGCACAAAGATCTTGCCCGGTGGCACTGACTCGAGAGCAACTGGAGCCACGGTCATAAAGCTCTCCGAAGGGAGAATTAGCCATGGCTCAGCCTCCCCCTCCTCCGCTGAGACCACCGAGCGCGAGAGAGCATCCGCACGGACGTTCTTCTCTCCAGAGAGATAGTGCAAGGTGAAGCAGAAGCAGGAGAAGAAGAGCGACCACCTAGCTTGACGAGAGTTCAAGAGCTGGGCTGTTTGTAAATAGATCAGATTTTTATGGTCTGTATACACCTGGAAGGGAAACCGGGCTCCCTCCAGGAGATGTCTCCACTCAGAAAAGGCCAATTTCATTGCTAGCAGCTCCCTGTCCCCGATGGAGTAATTCTTCTCCACCGGTGAGAAGAACTTAGAGAAGAAGAAGCAGGGATGCTTCCGACCGTCAGCATCCTTCTGGAAAAGGACTGCTCCTCCACCAACGGAAGAGGCATCCACCTCTAGATAAACGGTTTATCCACATCGGGACGGTGTAAGATGGGAGCGCCAGCAAAATGGGATTTTAGAGACGAGAAGACCTTGGAGACCTGTTCAGACCAAGCATTAGGATTAGCTCCTTTCTTTGTGAGAGCAACCAAAGGAGCTACCAGTGTGGAGAAGTGAGGTATGAACTGGCGGTAATAGTTGACGAACCCTAGGAAGCCCTGCACCGCTTTGAGTGAGTGTGATTCCTGCCAGTCCATTACCGCTTGCAGTTTGGCCAGATCCATAGCCAACCCCTGGGCCGAGATGATGTAGCCCAGGAATGGCAAGGACTCCTGCTCAAACTGGCACTTCTCCAGCTTGGCGAAAAGAGAGTTCGCCCTCAGATGGTTGAAGACCCTGCAGACGTCTCTCCGGTGGGAGGTCAAATCTGGCGAGAAGATGAGGATGTCATCCAGATAGACCACCACCGAGGTGGCGAGCATACCACGGAAGACGCCGTTGACGAAATCCTGGAAGACAGCAGGCGCATTACAAGGACCGAAGGGCATGACCAGATATTCGTAGTGGCCATCCCTGGTATTAAAGGCTGTCTTCCACTCGTCTCCTTCGCGAATGCGGATCAGGTTGTATGCCCCCCGTAGATCTAATTTCGTAAAGACCCGGGCCCCTCGCAACCTGTCAAATAGCTCAGAGATCAACTGGAGAGGGTATTTGTTTTTAACTGTTATGGCATTGAGACCTCTGTAGTCAACGCAGGGACGTAACTCTCCGCTCTTCTTCTGCACGAAGAAGAACCCTGCACCAGCCGGCAACACTGACTTTCTGATAAAACCTCTAGCCAGGTTTTCCCAGATATATTGAGACATAGCCTCTGTCTCAGGGAGTGACAGCGGATACACACAGCCTCTAGGAGGTTCCGTACCTGGCAGAAGATCTATGGGGCAATCATAAGGACGGTGCGTCCGGAGCGTCTCCGCAGATTTTTTAGAGAAGACGTCCGCGTACTGGTGGTAAGGTTTAGGAAGCGCGGAGAGATCCGCGGGCATTTCAGTGGAAGCTACCTGAACACTGCCCCTCAGGCACCTTCCCTCACAGTCCTTGCTCCAACCCAGTATATTCCCCAAAGCCCAATCAATATGAGGGGAGTGACAACGGAGCCAGGGAACTCCGAGAAGCACCTGGTCGATGCCATCAGGCAAAATGAACAAGGACAGAATCTCACGATGAGAGGGTGAGATTGAGAGCCCGAGTGGGGCTGTCTGGTGGGTCACCTGAGATAGTAAAGGTGCACCATTAACCACCCTGATGGTCAGAGGTTGGGGCAGTAACACTAGTGGAATAGCGTGTTTCTGGGCAAAGGTCGAGGACATAAAGTTCCCCTCAGCCCTGGAATCCACGGTAGCCTCTGCCTCCTAGGTGGAGGCCCCGCTATCTAAGGTCCCTCAGAATACCGGTTTGGGAGAAAAGGGTTCCATATGTGTCTGACCACCACCTACGACCACTGGACGTGATCGTTTTTTCCGACTGCCGAGGACACGTGCTAGCCGAGTGACCACACTGCCGACACTGGTAACAATGTGCGGAGCTTCGCACTGGACATGGCTAGGGGCCGGCGCGAGACACCTCCATAGGTTCGGAGGATGTAAGCTCCTGAGCGGGAGATCTTAGCGGCTCGGTGAAGGTGGGAGCCAAGTTAACCCTTTGTCTGGATTGCGCACGTCCCTGCCCGCGCTCCGTAAACCGGAGATCAATGCGGGTGGAGATGGCAATCACTTCCTCCAGACTTGTGGGGACCTCTCTGGTTGCTAGAGCATCTTTGACATATTCTGCTAACCCTCTCCAAAACACAGGGATGAGTGCTTTATCGGGCCACTCTAGTTCGGAAGCCAATGTCCGGAATAGGACAGCATAATGGCTGACCGAGAGAGACCCTTGTGTTAGGGCCAATAATTGGAGAGAGGTGTCGTGCGTGATCCGTGGTCCCAAAAATACCTGCTTCAGAACCGTGATGAATTGAGCAGCCCCCTGAACCACGGGATCATCACGCTCCCACAATGGCGTAGCCCACTCTAATGCCCTGCCAGACAAAAGAGAAACAATAAACCCCACCTTAGCCCGCTCTGTAGGGAACCATGCAGCCAGTAACTCAAGCTGGATAGAGCACTGACTCACGAATCCCCTACAGGTGGCGCTGTCACCCGAAAACTTGTCGAGGAGCGGGAGGCGAGATATTGTCGGCATAGGCGTGAGTGTGGGCACGCGTGAGACAGCCTCTGCGACTGCCTGAGCAGCGGCTACCGTAGCATTCGCAGCTAAGCTGGAGCTCTCGATAGCCACCAACCTGCTCTCCAGCTGCCGAATGTACCGCTGCAGCTGCTGCAGGTCCATCATTACTAGCCAGACCCTGGCGCTAGTATAATGTTAGGGACAGTGGAACGCACTAAAAATAAATAATAGGAAGTGCGTTCGCCACCCGGGGTCCACCGTGCAGTAGGTGTAACAACCGCTGCTGAGTAATGGCAGACTAGCTATATGGCGGTATACTGCGCTCGGGTTAAACGTCACCTGAGGTGTGCAGAGCGGACTCTGTTAAACTCACAGAGGCGCTTTAGTACAAATAAAGCATAAACGCCGAGCCTGTTAGCTTCACAGGTCTCAGCTGACGTGCACACACGGTATACGGTCACAGGACACGGCCCAAGGCCGAGGTCGGTGTCCGTCCTGACCTACCGTGCGTGCGGCGTCGCTACTGCAGACGCCAGTAATTGCTGCTAACTGCAGCACGGCGGTAACTACTGCCGCTGTACGACAATGCCGTGAGGCATCACACTATCGGACGCTAGTGTAGCGGTGCGGTATGCACTGTGGCATATGGCTTGCCACTGACTGGCGCTGACTATAACTCTAGTTCCCTATTCACATGCGTAATATCAGAGGGAAGGGGTTTAAAATGAGTCAGTCACCAGAATCATACATCCGTCAACATTCACACATCTAGCAAGTATAACCTATACTAGCGCATGGCCAAGCCTTTTATAGCCATGTGCTTCCGGGACCTTCCAGACCTCTGAGATGGGCCAATCGGATCAGGACAAGGACCTGAGCATGTGACCCCCGATCTCCAATGTGAGATCGTCTTGTGGGCATGCCCAGTAGCATGGCGAGAGGACTTAGCGTCTGGAGTGGTTTCCTGCAAAGCAGGCTGCACTACCATTGCTGGTCCAGAGGTGGCAGCAACATCCAGACTCAGAGAGCTGGTCTGAGCAGGGCGCCTGGATCGCCGAGATTGCTGTGCAGGTCCCTGAGAGGAATGGGAGACTGCTGGATGTATGGCTCTGGATTCCTGCTGTGCAGCTGCAGGAATGCGACGCCTAACAGTACCATATAAAGATTTTACTTCCGTTAAAAGCAAATCTGCTGTTGTTCTAGGCTTTCTTTTGTGGGCAGTCCATCGTGGTATACAAATTACAATATTTTTTAATGGAAATATTAAATTGAGATTCTCTACGTGTTGTACATATTTATTCGCTATCACAGCAGTCAGTGAAAAACAAATTGGTTAGTTTGGAGCAGCTATATTTTCAAAATATAACTTTAACTTTTATTTGGAATTATTGCTGTCAGTCAAATTTACAAACAATTTTTTTGCTGGAGTAAGCACAATGTTTATACTTATGTTAAAAGGTACAGTGCATTAGCTGTCACAGACAGCCTCTAAAACAATGAACGGAGCTGTAGTGCACATGTGAGACCACCACTTAAAGCCTCATTCTTAGAATTGTGGGGTCTAAGTGAATTATTAGTAGTTTATTTCCAATCCTGTGTATAAGTGATTGGTTCTGATGGCGGGCCAAACCCTTAAGAGAGTAAAACTTAAGACATTAGCAGCAGAATAATCAGCAAAAATTCTGATAATTAGTTGGGGGAATCACAAAAATTGTAATAATGGTTAAGGAAATAATTACATTTAGCATCTAGTAGACACATATAGAAATGCTCCCTTAATACTTTGGTTCTTTATAAAAGCTTACATTGTCTCGTTTCATTACCGACTTAACAACATATTGCGACATGGCTTAAGCATTATGTGACAGTTTTTGACACATTTTAAGAGGAGTGAGCACTTGAGGGGAAATTGGCTTTTGCACCCATTTTCTCACATTAAAAGTGTAAAGTTTTGCCATTTGGAGTAAAAATGTGCACTTTTTTTTTACATTGTTAAGCCATTCTCATTAGGTTCAAAGTTTGGGTGGGAAAGACAAATTGCTGTATGCTAGATGCATGAATTGCAACTTTTAAAAAGTAAAAAATAGCGCAGCAGCATTAAAAAGGGTGAAATATATCTAATGTTAGTTTTAAAAATGTTTTAACTTTATCAAACATTATGGGACACTTTGAAAAGTATGGCGCAGATAAGAGCAGCATATATTTAATCAAAACTAACTTTAAAAAGTCCACTTATGATAAATATAGTCCTTGATTTATGTATTTTTGGTCTAGGAAAAAGTAGTTTGGTACTACATGCACCATTCTGTGCTTCAATCTAGCATGTGCAGTTATGGGCAGAGTTACTTTTTAACCACACTTAAGAATTAGAACCTGCCATCATTTTACATATTGCAGAAGATTGTATTAGCCAAAAGAGGCTCACAAGTACTTGTGTGATGCTGGGTGGGCTTCCCCATAATGCCTTGCAGCTATCACTTCATATAGTATAGCGTACAAAATTAGGATGAACTATCAGCCAGTATAAAAGCAGAGTTAGGGAATGCAGCAGTCATTTTTGTGAAAATATGGATAGTGAAAGAACATCACTGCAAAGCCGTAAAACTGGGAACAAATTCTTCAGATGCAGTGCATGTGACAGAACAGTTTTATTCATTGCCATATATGTTGAGATAACGTTGATGTTACTAAGGCTATGTTTGCAGTGAAGAGATTGAAAGGATTTCAATTCACTTCTAGGAGACCTCAGAAGGTCTTACACATTACAATTCAATGCATTTGGAGTGCTTCTCTGTGAATGGTGAAGCAATTTGCTGCAAATTAAATTTTATGATTTTCACGAAAAAAGATTTGTGAAGCTGGCAAATTTGAATTTCAAAAGTTACATACATGTTATTTATATGGCTTACAGAGTGATCGGATGTCACCATAGTACCAGTGATATATTGTTTTATTGCACATATCTGGAGATTAGCATATAATCGTTATATTTCCTTACCTTTCTTAAAGGTTTAAGCTTCGTTTCCATTACAAAATCATACTTGCAAAGTTCACAGCAACGTGTATCTGAGCTTTTAATCCACTGATGTAGGCAGCTTTGATGTACAAATCTCAGTGTTCCTGTACAGTGGCATGGTGTAATTAAGGGATTTTCATCATCTCCCTCACAATGGCAAATTCTGAAAAAATGTGGCAGAATTAGTTTATACTTGTCAAAACGGTCATTGTACTTTCAGATAACTGGACCTCATTTATTATTTACGCATTTATGAAAAATCACTACAATGTGCCGGCTGTTTGGTGTTTCCTATTCGACTATCTGCCTATTGTCAAGAGTAATCTGTCTGTAGTAGCTGAGTTGCTGAGACAGATTTCAGGAAGAGAAGGCAGGTCGGTGGCTCTCTGATAGTGCTCTCCAGTCTGACAAACTAGGCAAATGTCATTTTGTGGAGCAGTAATACCACATCCTAATTAATTGCTTTGTGCCCATAGGTAGCATTTCTGTTACATGGCTCTCGTGTATGTCATATAACACTTAGGGTATGTGCACACGTTGTGGATACTGCTGCGGATCCGCAGCGGATTTGGCCTTGCGGGATCCACAGCAGATTCTGCTGCGTTGCATAGTACCATTAAAGTCTATCTAAAACCAAAAACGGTATGCACATGCTGCGGATTTTTCAGCACGGATTTTCTGCGGATTTGAATCCGCAGCATGTCAATTCTTTTGTGCGGATTCGCAGCGTTTTGACACCTGCTCCATTATAGGAATCCGCAGGTGTCAAAACGCAGGGGAAATCCGCACAAAATCCGCACGTAAAACTGCACTAAATCCGCAGGTAAAGTGCAGGTCATTTTACCTGTGGATTTAGCCAAATCCGCTCAGAAAAATCTGCAGGGTAATCTGCAACATGTGCACATACCCTAAGGCCCCAGATGCTGTTGAACCTCATGGTAACAGCATATGTAGGGAAGGTGACCTGACGGACGGACTAGTCAGAGTGAAGAAGAAAAGGTTTGCACAGTGTAGGTAGGTGTCAGTTATTACAGTGGGGAAACAGCTAGGAAAGTGTAGTGGACGTGCAGTACCTGGGTTGACCATTAGAGGGCAGGGAGGAGAGTGAGCAAAGGACTTGACATCAGCTTAGGGCTTAGGAAACCGTTGGTCATGGGGGGCGGAGTTACAGGGAACCGGGAATGGTATAAATACTGAGGGAGGGTTCCAGAAAGTTCCAGTCCCCAGAGGGAGCTCAGGTGACAGGAGGACTGCGACAGTCTGTGCACTGTGAGGAAAACCATAACAGGGGGACTGAGGAGAGAGAACGTCAGGGGGGTGGTCCTGACAGGAAGAACCTCAGAAGAGACGAGACACCGGGTGTGGGACACCGTGTTGGACACGACGACTGATCAGTGGAAGTGCTATTGAGTTATGGGCCTAAGGAGGCCACAGTGACGGACCTGTCAGGAGCGTCGACGAGTGCAGAGGGGACGGTGTATGCATACACATCCCCAGTGTAAAAGTACGGTGTGGAAAGCAGCCCTGGAAGCGGAGGGCCGTGAGGTGAAGGAAGTGCGGTGTGCTGCTGAGGCCGTCAGGTGGACGGCGAGTGAAAATAAACTTGGACTTGTTGCACCCAGAATTGGCTTACATCTTGTCTCTGTTTCATCTCTGCATGGTAAGAGAGGGACCACCCCCCAGCTCGGCTCACCGACCCTACACATATGCAACTGTAGCCTTTTTTGAAAATAATGAAATCATTCAATCAATAGATGGTGGTCAGAAAACTACTCCTTACTTTTAAAATAAAGGTTGTGAAATGGACATTTATTATGCCGAATAATATATCTGATGGTATACATTATTATGAATTTCCTAAGTTGCTTCAGAGTTGCCTGACTTTTTTCAATGTTCTCAGCCTGTGGCGCCATTCTTTTCTTTAGTCATTACAGAACGGCTATATGACCCCTGAAATTTGTTTCATTGATATTACATTTACATATAATGCACTATTCATAGTCAAATAAAGGTAAAAAGTGGAAATTTGGTTATATTGCGTTCTACAAAAAGCTTTATATGTAGTTGGAATCCTTATCCTCCTTGGATGACCTATACACACTACTGTAGCTAACGTAAGTTCTGACACTATCTAGAGTACTGTGTACAATTAAATGTTGTTGGATGTGTCCACCTATCTTCCACTATATAGGAGATATTTTAGAAAATATGGATCAAGAATCTTTTCTTCTACCGAAGGTAACCAATGCAGATATCAGAAGCTTTTGCCTTGCTTAATGTCTGATTAAGATGTCATACCTCTTGTTCTCAAGTTTTCACATATTGAACACATACTTACTGTAATCTGAGGACATGCTCCAATGTCTGATTGTCCATAAAAATAGGGAGAAATGCCCCCTTTTGATCAGATTTGTGTATTAAACCTACCCATTGAAGAGAATGGGATAGAGTGAAAAATGGACAGCAATCAGCTCTGTGTGTCATTTATGTGCTTTCCATTTTTTAATGAGCAGTGTACAGAAGTATAGAAGCTTTGAAAAGCCTCTTTTGTTATCTCATAAGAGAAAAACCACATGGGTTATAAAAATTGTCACACAAGCTAAACTGGATCTAGCACATAGAAAACACGAATGGTCTTCTCAAACATTATTAAAAAAAAAATGAATGGTAAGGCCTTAGATTTATGCAAATAGACACTTTTCCATTATTGTGGGCTTTTTCAGGTCTTCTTTAGTTGGCACGTCATCCCTGGACAAGCTTTATCCACTTTAGGTCACGAATGAAAATGAAAACAATGTATCCTGAACTCCCATAGCGGCGCCATTTCAATAATGTCAGTGCCATTGTTTCCGGCCAGTGACATGGGTCTGCTGCAGCCAATCAGCAGCTGCTGATTCGTTGCATCCTTCACTATTTTGTCATGTCAGAGACGGTGAGTCAAGTGAGAGAACCTCTTTATAATTTGTAAATGAATTAATTGATAATTAAAATAAGGAGTCTATTAAAGTTGAGTCAAAAATTGTTACAACTCTGACCTTTTCAGTAGTCTTTGTCCTCTGGACCAGAGCACTGTAAACCTCACACAACCTGTGGCATCTGTGGCACATCTTCTGAATATTAGCCTATCGCCTCAACACATTAACCTAACCTATCCCTGTGTGGCAGAGCCAAAAGTTTTACCATAACCAGGTTCCCAGCATCACATTCCCACATGCTTTATGCATCCATTAGCCCTCTGTGTCTGTACTGTTACACACTTAACATTATGGCTGGTCCATACAATCAGGGCAACTGTTACCACCCACCTTTCGTGTCTACCTCTTTCCTCATAGACTGTAAGCTTGCGAGCAGGGCCCTCACTCCTCTTGGTATTTGTTATAATCTACTGTATGTGATTATTGTTATGCTGTAATGTCTATTGTCTGTACAAATCCCCTCTGAAATGTAAAGTGCTGCGGAATATGTCGGCGCTATAAAAATAAAATTTATTATTATTATTATTATTATTATTATATTAGACCCCCTGAAGTCAAGCATTTAATGCATGGCAGCAAATGACGTTGCAAGCCAACTATCCAGAATATGTGCTTGGGATGCCCCAGGTAGTGGAAGGTTCACAGTGCTCTAGGCCAACAGCCATGGACAAGCTATGTGTCCGCCGGACCATGGTCCTGCAAATCTTTGTTTTCATTTGTTTATTTCATATTAGAAAAATAAAAGTCTTAAAGGCAGATAATTTTTTAGCTTTTACAAATATATAAATGACCAGTATAAAAGGCTAAAAATTCAGACTAAACATCTTCAACCACATATTTATATCAGGGTGATGTCTGCTTTGACCACTAATTTTTGTTTGACAGACCACTATTAAATTCAATTGCTAAGCACAGGTTTCTAGAAGATACCATTATCTTCTAATGTACGTCTCTATTTAATGTACAACATACATTTTCAGTCAATTTTTAAATTGTACGTTATAACAAACCTCCTTTTGCCCATTAATGCATTTGGTTAACAAAATTCTTACATGTAAAATTATACACTCCAGGCTTTTAGTGCAATATAAATTATTCTTCCTGACATATCAAAATATTTCACTAAAATATATAGTCAGGAATTTCTTTTTGAGGACTTGACAAATGTGATTGACATGTTGAAAGCCTTACATCTAGACTACATTTTGATTGCTGTATTTTACTGTGTCTAATGCTAAGGCGGTTGCTCTCTGGGAAATGTTTTGGGATTTGACATCTTTTGTCTGCATTCTAGCAGACCTCTAGCTGCAGATTATCTAACACCTTCTCCAACTCTGATACAACATGTTCTAAGCTCTGATAAGGCCACATTCTTTATGAAATCATATTTTATTCATTTTTATTGCGTGGTTGAAACTGTAATGACCTGTGAGGGTTAGGAATAGTATTTATTAGATGATCAAATAATAAAAGAAATTAAAAAACAAAACATAAAAGTTTTTCCAACTAAATACTACAGTTGTAGACTGACCTGCAAACTTCTAAATCATCACCCCATTCATCGCAGTTAACAGGTGTAGTAGTATGTTCATATTGGGATGCAGGAACTGGTGCCAAGGTCTCTGCACCAGATCCTTCCTCCTTTACAATTTTCTTAATACGTTTATCTTCTTTAATGTGACATTTACACTTCTGATTACCAGTATAACATGATTTTACTCTTCTCTTCACTCTTCTATTAGCATAGCTCTTTGTTTCAGCCGATGATCCTGATGATGTAGAGATGCTGGACTCTTTGAACTTTGATGGTTTTCTCCTTCTGTAGTGGGAAGAACAATTAGCAAAATTACTGGTATGTGCCTGTTGTTGCTGCTGTTGATGATGGCGATGATGTTGATTAAGGTTTTGTACTTGTGAGAATGTGGAACTTAGAGGCACCATTTCAATGCCACTAGAGTCTGGAGAAGCAGCATGTGATTTATTCTGTTTTCTTCCTCTTTTACGGGGTTTAGGATTTTCGTTTCTTCTTACTCTTGTAGCCCACTGTCTTTCATCCGATGAAGAATCTGTGTCTATCCCATCTACTTTCTCTGCTACCTCTCTAAGTTGCGTTTCTCTTCGCTTTGCTTTTTGGGCACAGGTGGAGCAACATGTTCTTCTACGTTTATACCTTCGTTTTACTTGCTTTTTACCAGACTCCCTACCGGAAGGTGCAATTGGCATGACAGGTGCAGTATGGTTAAAGTCATCTTCTGAAACATCAAGCAAGGCAGTTCTAAAAAGATATCCATGACAGATGGAGCATGCAAAAGTAATGAAAGAAAAGATGAAAAACAATAATACATGGAAGAGAAACAGCATGTGAATCTAAATGAAATTATAGGAAATTATAGGCATAAAAATATTAAATAAAAATGGAAAATAATGATCCATTAGGACCTCAAAGCTTATGGTCATTTTTGCCATTTCGATATAGTATATTATATGCTTTACATACCTACATATATCCTGAGTAGATGGACAGACCGATGTTTGTGAATGGCTCCTTGGGGCTGTATCTGTGGTTGGACTGCTTGCCTAAAAGAAAATGAAGAATTACACCACATGATAATATATTGTGGTCTTCCTGCATGAAATATATTAATATTCCTTGTTTTACATACAGTATATGTATGGATTAATTGAATAATTTATTTAATGCAATGTTTGTTTAGCTACACATAAAAGAAGGCTTCAAGTCACCACCAGATATTTAACATTTTCAATATTTTATTGTGGAGCAGAAAGGGACGTAACAGGCTGTTAGGGGCTCAAGTACATGAATGTATCCCAGCTATACTGAGTCTGGGAATTATACATAGCCACAATATTGCTCCTGCAGAGTTGCATGTGCTCTATTATAATGTCAGCTTTCTTCCTGGTTGACTTGCTGTTCTTTGTCAAATCCTCCATTCCACTAGTACTTTACTATGTGGTGGTGAATATTTCTATAGTGCAACAATGTATAAAGGCCAATATAGCCACATAAGAAGTGCCCTTCACTCCAATGTATGTGAGTATAATATCTTAAATGGAATCGTTCATCAGGTTTTTACTACCTAATCTAAGAGCAGCATATTATAAGGACAGAGACCCTGATTCCAGTGATGTGACACTTATTGAGCTGCTTCTTGTAGTTTTGATATCATCAGAAAATTATCACTAGAGGAACCTGCTGTGATGTAGTCCAACCTCGCCATCACCACTGATTGGCAGCTTACTGCCTATGCACAGTGTGCACAGAAAGATGCCAATCAGTGGTGTTAGCAGGGTTTTATAGAGCTCAGCATTCAGAGCGCTGGCAGATGTGCAGCAGACTGCAGCATTAGTAAAGCAAGTGACACAATGCAGGAATTGGGATGGCTGTCCCTACATTATGCTGCTCTCAGATGGGGTAGCACAAACCTGGTGCCAGAAACCCTTTAACACCTTTACCCCCCAAGGGTGGTTTGCACGTTCATGACCGGGCCAATTTTTACAATTCTGACCACTGTCCATTTATGAGGTAATAACTCTGGAATGCTTCCATGGATCCCAGTGATTCTGACACTATTTTCTCATGACATATTGTACTTCATGTTAGTGGTAAAATTTCATTCATATAACTTGCGTTTATTTGTGAAAAAATGGAAATTTGGCAAAAATTTTGAAAATTTCGCAATTTTCCAAATTTGAATTTTTATGACCTTAAATCACAGATATATGGCACACAAAAAACTTAATAAATAACATTTCCCACATGTTTACTTTACAGCACAATTTGGGAACCAACATTTTTTTTGATAGGAAGTTATAAGGGTTAAAAGTTGACCAGCGATTTCTCATTTTTACAACTCCATTTTTTATTTTTAGGGATCACATCACATTTGAAGTCACTTTGAGAGGTCTATATGATAGAAAATACCCAAAAGTGACACCATTCTATAAACTTCACCCCTCAAGGTGCTCAAAACCACATTCAAGAAGTTTATTAACCCTTCAGGTGCTTCACAGGAATTTTTGGAATTTTTTAAAAAAATGAACATTTAACTTTTTTCACAAAAAAAATTAGTTCAGGTCCAAGTTTTTTTTATTTTGCCAAGGGTAACAGGAGAAATGGACTACATAAGTTATTGTGCAATTTGTCCTGAGTACGCTGATACCTGATATGTGGGAGTGAACCATTGTTTCGGCACATGGCAGAGCTCAGAAGTGAAGTAGCGCCGTTTGACTTTTTCAATGCAAAATTGGCTGGAACGCCATGTCACGTTTGGAGAGTCCCTGATGTGCCTAAACAGTGGAAACCTCCCACAAATGACACCATTTTGGAAACTAGACCCCCCAAGGAACTTATCTAGAGATGAAATCTTTGAACCCCCAAGGGCTTCACAAAAGTTTATAACGTACAGCTGTACAATTAAAAAATTATATTTTTTCCACAAAAATGATCTTTTCACCCCCAATTTTTATTTTTCCCAGTGTAACAGGACCCCAAAAGTTATTGTGCAATTTGTCCTGAGTACACTGATACCCTATATGTGGGGGTAAACAACTATTTGTGCGCATGGCAGAGCTCGGAAGGAACTTATCTAGATGTGTGGTGAGCACTTTTAACCCCCAAGGGCTTCACAGAAGTTTATAACACTCTAGCGTGAAAATAAAAAAATCATATTTTTTCCACAAACATGATATTTTAGTCCCCAGCTTTTTTATTTTCCCAAGGGTAACAGGAGAAATTGGACCACAAAAGTTGTTGTCCAATTTGTCCTGAGTATGCCAATACCTAATATGTGGGAGAAAACTACTGTATGGGCACGCATCGGGGCTTGGAAGTGAAGTAGTGACGTTTTGGAATGCAGACTTTAATGGAATGGTCTGAGGGTGTCATGTCCTGTTTGGAGAGCCTCTGATGTGCCTAAACTGTTGAAACCCCCCCACAAGTGAGCCCAGTTTGGAAAATAGACCCCCCAAGGAACTTATGTAGATGTGTGGTGAGCACTTTGAACCCCCAAGGGCTTCACAGAAGTTTATAACACTCGAGCGTGAAAATAAAAAAAAAACATATTTTTTCCACAAACATGATATTTTGTCCTGAGTTGGCTGATACCCCATATGTGGGGGTAAACCACTGTGTGGGTGCATGGCAGTGTCACGGGGGCTTAGTTCAACTAAGGCTGAAAGACCCGGGGCCCCTGTGGTGTCCCTTTACTAGGGGAAACCCTGTCTGACCCTCAACCCAGGGTTTTTGCTGAAGGTGCAAATGCCTGAGCCTCCGACCTTTCCTTATCTCCTGCTCAGCCCTGCACTTAACCCTCCACCCTCCACCCAGTGAGAAGTCACCACCAAAGCTCCCACACAAATAATGACAGACAGGGAGAACTTAAACTGCACTGCGCCGCACACACACAGGAATAAACAGTAATGTGAACAGGGCACAACTAAACACAAATATGGGAAGGAGAAAGGATAACGACGGATCATACGACACCAGATATGAATCTCTCTCTCTTGAACACCTCCACTCCAGACCGGAACCACTTGGTATGAAACACAAGCTATAATCGGCGACGCCCATAGGCCAGCATGACTATTTAAAGACCGTGGGCGTGACTAACCATCCAACCTGGTCTCCAGCAGGATTAACCCCCGAGAGCCTGAAGATCAGGCCGGCGCCACTGAGGCTATAGTGGCTGGAGGTGGAACTACCTCTGTCTGCCGGATGCTGTGGTGTGAACAGCGTCCGACATGACAGTACCCCGTCTTCTACGAGGGACCCCAGGGCCCTCAAGACTCATAGGACCCGGCTTGTCCGGATGACGACGGTGAAAAGAACTGACCAGCCGATCCGCATGTATGTCTGAGGCTGGAACCCAAGACCTTTCCTCTGGACCATACCCCCGCCAGTGCACCAAATACTGAAGAGTACGGCGTACTACTCGAGAGTCCACTACCTTGGCGACCTCGAACTCTAACTCGCCATCCACCATGACTGGAGGTGGCATCGGCGTTGTGTCCACAGAGCCTACCACCTTTTTCAATAAAGCCCTGTGAAACACGTTGTGTATCTTGTACACTGCGGGAAGTTCCAACCGATAAGCCACTGGGTTAATGATGGCAGAAATCCTAAAAGGCCCAATAAACCTTGGACCCAGTTTTAAAGAAGGGATTTTGAGTTTTATGTTCTTCGTAGCTAACCACACCCATTCACCCACACACAGGTCCGGACCTGGCACGCGTCTACTGTCAGCCACCCGTTTGTACCTGGCACTCATGCTCAACAAACGCTGTTTCACCCGCCTCCAGACTGATGACAATTGGGCTCCTAGCTGATCCTCCTCCGGGACACCCCCCCCGGAGTCACCCTGACGTAAGGTACAAAACTGAGGATGTTGACCGTACACACAAAAGAATGGAGACTCTCCTGATGACTCTTGGCGGTGATTATTTAATGCGAATTCGGCCAGAGGAAGGAAAGTAGACCACTCCTCCTGGTTGTCGGACACAAAGCATCGTAAATACTGTTCAAGATTTTGGTTCATGCGCTCAGTTTGTCCATTAGACTGTGGATGAAACGCCGATGAATGTGACAACTTGATCCCCAACCTTGAGCAAAAAGCTTTCCAAAACCTCGCCACAAATTGCGTACCCCTATCAGATACTATGTCAGACGGTACTCCGTGGAGTCTGACCACCTCCTTCACAAATACCTGAGCCAACGTCTTAGCATTGGGCAAAGAGGACAACGCCACAAAATGCGCCATCTTTGAAAAACGGTCAACCACCACCAGGATGACCGTGTTCCCTGCCGAGGCTGGCAAGTCAGTGATAAAATCCATGGAGATTTCTGTCCATGGCCTATTGGGTACCCCCAGAGGCTGTAGCGTGCCAGCAGGACGGGTTCGGGGTGACTTAGCCCTAGCGCACGTGATGCAAGCTGCCACGTACGAGACCACGTCCTGCCGGATTTTGGGCCACCAGAAACGACGCGATACCAGCTCTAAGGTGCCCTTCACCCCTGGGTGACCAGCCAGTACCGAATCGTGGTGTTCCTTCAACACCTTAGGCCGAAGATGCAGGGGTACAAATGATTTGTTGGCGGGAAGTCCTGGTGGTACCTCCTCTTGGGCCTCGGCAATCTCCGCCTCTACCTCAGTCGTGAGAGCCGAGACCACTACCCCTTTCTGGAGGATGGGTACCGGCTCTTCCCGAGGTTCTCCCCCCGGAAAACACCTAGACAAAGCATCCGCCTTGGTGTTTTTAGCCCCGGGACGGTACGTCACAAGAAAATTGAAACGAGTAAAAAACAATGCCCAGCGAGCCTGCCTAGGAGACAGACGCTTGGCCGACTCCAGGTAGAGCAGATTCTTATGGTCGGTGATAACTGTGACCTGGTGAGCCGCCCCCTCCAAGAAGTGTCGCCATTCCTCAAAAGCCAGTTTGATGGCCAACAACTCCCTGTTGCCGATATCATAATTCCGTTCGGCCGGCGACAACTTCTTGGAGAAGTAGGCGCATGGATGCATCTCGCTCAAGGACGAGCCTTGAGACAGTACTGCCCCCACTCCCACCTCCGACGCATCAACCTCTACCACAAAAGGTTTAGACACGTCTGGTTGCACCAGAATGGGGGCTGAAGCAAAACTATTCTTCAGACGCTCAAATGCACGTATAGCCACCTCAGGCCAGTTCGCCAGATCGGCACCCTTTTTTGTCATGTCCGTGAGCGGTTTGGCGACAGTCGAAAAGTGTTTTATAAATTTCCTATAATAATTCGCAAACCCCAGGAACCGCTGGAGTGCTTTCAGACTCTCCGGCCTCTCCCATTGCAACACCGCTTGCACCTTAGCGGTGTCCATTTTAAAACCAGCTGCGGACACAATATATCCCAAAAAGGGCAACTCCTGGACTAAAAATAAACATTTTTCCAGCTTAGCATAGAGCTGGTTCTCCCGGAGCAACTGTAACACCTGCCTAACATGCTGCAAATGAGTGTCCCGATCGCTAGAATAAATGAGGATATCATCCAGGTATACAATCACAAATCTCCCCAGGACATGAGCAAAGACATCATTAATAAAATGTTGGAAAACGGCAGGCGCGGTGGTCAACCCAAACGGCATAACCAGACTCTCAAAATGACCCTCAGGAGTGTTAAACGCCGTCTTCCACTCATCCCCCTGACGGACCCTTATGAGGTTATACGCCCCCCTGAGGTCCAGCTTGGAAAACCATTTTGCCCCCGCTACCTGGTTGAACAAATCCGGGATCAACGGCATTGGGTAGGGATCACGGATAGTAATCTGGTTTAACTCTCGGAAATCCAGACACGGGCGTAACCCCCCATCTTTCTTCTTAATGAAGAAAAACCCCGCGGCTACAGGCGAGGACGAAGGCCGGATGTGACCTTTGCTCAGACTCTCCGCGATGTAGTCTTTCAGAGCTTGTCTCTCAGGACCAGAAATATTAAACATCCTGGCCTTAGGTAATTTGGCCCCGGGTTTTAGCCTAATAGCACAGTCATAGGCTCTATGTGGAGGCAGTTCTGAGCAACCCTTCTCAGAGAAAACATCCGCGAAATCCTGCAAAGCCTCCGGCAGGCTGGGCGTCACGGCGGACACAAATGTGGCCAAGCAATTGTCTTGGCAGAAACCACTCCATTGTACTATGTCCTGAGTTTTCCAATCAATTACCGGGTTGTGCCTGGACAGCCATGGAAAACCCAGGACCATTTGAGCTGGGAGATTACGGAGGACCCTACATGTAACCGACTCAGAATGTAGGACCCCAATGTGGAGTTTCACCTCTGCCACAAACTCAGTAATCTCCCCTTGAGGGAGGGGAACAGCATTAATGGTCACCACCTGTATGGGGTGAGGAAGTTTTTCAATCTTAAACCCGGCGGTGTGTGCAAACTCCTCATCTATGAGATTGGTGGCGGAACCGCTATCCACAAACACTGATATAGGTAGCTCTCTGCCGGCGACAATAACCTTGGCAGGGAGCATACATTGAGATACCATCATGGAGGATATGCATACGCTCAGTTGGGTCTCCTCCATACCCTCTGAGCTTAACAGTTTTCCGCCGGTGTGACCCTCTTAGGTAGTACCGGGCAAACGTTAACATAATGACCACCTTTACCACAGTAGAAACATGCTCCGGACTTCCGGACTCCCGGAGCGCGAGGCTGAACCTGTGCCACGCCAGCAATCTGCATAGGTTCAGGGGACTCATCTACTTCAACCACACCTGCACCTCTGTTTTCCCCCAGAGGTAGCGTCTCCTGTGCCCCCTGACGAAAACGGCGATCAATACGTATCACCAAACTCATGGCAGACTCCAATGATGCCGGAGTCTCATACATCAGGAGGGCTTGTTTCACCCTCCCTGATACCCCATGAATAAACTGGCTCCGCAGTGCTGGGTCATTCCACTGTGTGTCTACAGCCCAGCGGCGAAATTCCGAACAATAGTCTTCTGCCAAGCGCTCCCCCTGGCGGAGGGCGCGGATTTTAGATTCCGCTAGAGCCAGTCGGTCAGGGTCATCGTAAATGAGCCCGAGGGCAGAAAAAACATTATCGACCGAATGAAATGTAGCAGAGTCAGGTGGTAAGGAAAATGCCCATGCTTGGGGGTCACCACTCAGTAATGACAACACCAGCCCTACTCGCTGGGCCTCATTACCTGAGGATATTGGCCGCATGCGGAAGTATAATTTGCAGGCCTCCCGAAATACGACAAATTTGCTGCGATCGCCTGAAAATCGTTCTGGCAGCGGAAACTTCGGCTCTGCACCGATACCTGCAGATGCCGTTTGCACCTTTGCTACTACCAGGCCCTGCTGCTGAACTGCCCCATTCAACTCGGAGACCTGTATGGACAGCGCCGCCAACTGGCGGGTTATGGAATCTAATGGATCCATGGACTCCTGAAAAAATGTGGGCCGATTATAATGTCACGGGGGCTTAGTTCAACTAAGGCTGAAAGACCCGGGGCCCCTGTGGTGTCCCTTTACTAGGGGAAACCCTGTCTGACCCTCAACCCAGGGTTTTTGCTGAAGGTGCAAATGCCTGAGCCTCCGACCTTTCCTTATCTCCTGCTCAGCCCTGCACTTAACCCTCCACCCTCCACCCAGTGAGAAGTCACCACCAAAGCTCCCACACAAATAATGACAGACAGGGAGAACTTAAACTGCACTGCGCCGCACACACACAGGAATAAACAGTAATGTGAACAGGGCACAACTAAACACAAATATGGGAAGGAGAAAGGATAACGACGGATCATACGACACCAGATATGAATCTCTCTCTCTTGAACACCTCCACTCCAGACCGGAACCACTTGGTATGAAACACAAGCTATAATCGGCGACGCCCATAGGCCAGCATGACTATTTAAAGACCGTGGGCGTGACTAACCATCCAACCTGGTCTCCAGCAGGATTAACCCCCGAGAGCCTGAAGATCAGGCCGGCGCCACTGAGGCTATAGTGGCTGGAGGTGGAACTACCTCTGTCTGCCGGATGCTGTGGTGTGAACAGCGTCCGACATGACAGGCAGAGCTTGGAAGGGAAGGAGCATCATTTGACTTTTTCAACGCAGAATTGGCTAGAATTGAGATCAGTCGCCATGTTGCGTTTGGAGAGCCCCTGATATGCCTTAACAGTGGAATCCAACAATTCTAGCTACAACCCTAACCCCAACACACCCCTAACCCTAATCTCAGCCCTAACCCTAGCTCTAACCCTAACCCTAGCCCTAACCCTAACCCTCATGGGAAAATGGAATTAAATACATCTTTTTCTAATTTTATTATTTTTCCCTAACTAAGGGGGTGATAAAGGGGGATTGATTTACCATTTTTAGCGGGTTTTTATGTTTGGCAGCTGTCACACGCTAAATGACACTTTTTATTGTAAAAATAGTTTTTGCATCACCACATTTTGAGAGCTATAATTTTTTCCAGATTTTGACCCACTTAGTCATGAGAGGTCTTATTTTTTGTGGGACGAGTTGACGTTTTTATTGGTACCATTTTCGAGCATGTGACATTTTTTGATTGCTTTTTATTCTGATTTTTGGGAGGCAGAATGAACAAAAACCAGCATTTCATGAATTTCTTTTGGGGGGTGCGTTTACACCATTCCGCATGTGGTAAAATTGATAAAGTGGTTTTATTCTTCGGGTCAGTATGATTACAGCCGTACCTAATTTATGTATTTTTTATGTTTTGGTGCTTTTATGCAATGAAAACAGTTTTATATAAAAAATAATTATTTTTGCATCGCTTTATTCTTCACGCTATAACTTTTTAATTTTTTCGCTGATGATGCTGTATAGACTGTATAGCGGCTCGTTTTTTGCAGGACAAGATGACGTTTTCATCAGTACCATGGTTATTTATATGGATCTTTTTGATTGCGTGTTATTGCACTTTGTTCAGCGGTATGATGATAAAGCATTGCTTTTTGCTTTGTTTTTTATTTTTAATTTTTAAGGGGTTCGGTAAAGGGGTTAACTAGTGGGACAGTTTTATAAGGTGGGTCGTTACAGATGCGGCGATACTAAATATGTGTACTTTTATTGTTTTTTTTGTTTATTTTTTTTCCAAAAAATTAATTTATTAGGGAATACTTTTTTTAATTTATTTAGTGATTTTTTTATAAATTATTTTTACACTTATTTTTTTCACTTTATTTTACTGTCCCAAGGGGGACATTACTGTAATGTGTCAGATCGCTGATCAGACAGTTTGCACAGCACTCTGTCAGATCAGCGAACTGACAAGCGCTGCACAGGCTTCCTCCATGCCTGCTCTCTGCAGGCACTGAGGAAGCCGCCTACCTGCAGGCCCCCACGGCCATCTTGGATCTTACAAGGAAGGAGGCCCTCAGAGCAGCGCAGCACATCACGCTGCTTTGGGGGTCTCAGGGAAGCACGCAGGGAGCCCCCTCCCTGCCGATGCTTCCCTAATCCCCCGGTACACTGCAATCATGTTTGATTGCAGTGTGCCAGGGGTTAATGTGCTGGGGCGGTCCGTGACCGCCCCTGACACATAGTGCTGTGTGTCAGCTGTGATAATCAGCTGACACCCGGCCACAATCAGAGGCGGCCCACCGGGAGCGCTGCTGATCACTTAGACGTACTATCCCGTCCCCGGTAATACGGGCCCAGGTACCGTGGACGGGATAGTAGTCTGATGTTAGAAAGGGGTTAATCTGACATTTTTTCAGGTTAACCAACTATAGATATGAGGATCTTTTACCTGAAAGGAGGCAAAATAATATCAACAAAGTGTCCAGCAATGCCCCTCCATTTCTGCTCTTTTGATGGACCTCAGAGGTATATTCATTTCTACAGTGCATATCACCACTACAGCCAATCACTAGGCTTAGCGGCGCATAGTGTTTACATCGGTATCACCACTGTGCCCAGTAATTGGCTGCTGCAGTAAAGTGCTGTAGACAAGATTCCACCACTAGAAATAAATGAATTTTTTCGGCAAATATTCGCCAAACATAAAATCGGTAAAGATCGGTAACATTCTGTAAAAGTGCGGGAAAATATTTGCGTTGCCACAAAAATATTTCCCACACTTTAGCAACATTAATGGTGGTGTATCATGAGTATTTGGCAAAATTTTGAGGAGAGGAGGGGGTTTGCAGTGCTCAAAGGCATGGCGTTTTTGTAAGCACAGCATAGTAGTCATTTTTTTTCTCTTAACTTTATGTGCGCATATTGCTGCTAGCCAATCAGGGCGCAGGAAACACTCACAATGTCCTGACACAACAGCTTGTGTCATTGGCTGCTGAAATCACATATCAATAGCAGACATGTTGTTTTAGCGCCATTTTTACACTGATACAGAGCAGAGAGGCTGCTCCTGACGCTGCCACTGTTTGCATCAAGATTTCAGCTATTTAGTTAGGCAGTTGTATAGCAATCAGATAGTGTAGCTAGACAGTGTCCAGTGTGGCTGTAAAATTTACCTTCTGGAATGTTTTTTTGGGGGGTATTACTGAGGTTTTCAGACAAAGCCGGCAGGGCACATGTCCTACAAGTGTTTTGTGCATTGCTTGTATAGTGCTCCATGCATGTGTATAGCATTCTAAATAATATTATTTCAGTAGGTAAATGTGAAAAAGCCTGCTGTATCCCACATTGTAACTAGTTAGATAGGTGATTGCATATCAGTCTGATACTGTAGGTAGCTAGTGTCCAGTGTGGCTGTTAAATTTACCTTCCAGCACTTTTTTTTTCTTTTTTGGTCATACTGTCATACTGAGGTGCACAAACAAATCCAGCAGGGCATGTGTTGGGCACGGCTTCTATTATGATCCATGCACGAGTATAGCTTTCTAATTCACATGTAGATAGTGAAGAAATATTAAACAGCCAGCTGTATCCCACCTTGTTATTTAGTGATGTGGTGAAATAAAGTTGTCTGCAGACCTAAATCACATAAAAAAATTATAATTTTTCCAGGTGCTAAATGTGAAGCAGCCAGCTGTATCCTACATAGTCATTTTGTGGCAGTGATATGAAATTGTCTGCAGACCTAAGGCACATTAAAAGAAAATTATAATTTTTCAGTTGCAAAAAGTTAGACATCCCGTTGTAGCACACTTTGCCATTTGTTTGGGTTATTATTATTTATATAGCACCATTGATTCCATGGTGCTGTACATGAGAAGGGGTAACATGCAAAGTATAGATATCACTTACAGTAAACAAACTAACAATCACAGACTGAAATAAAGGGGAGAGAGGACACTGCACTTTCGGGCTTACATTCTACAGGATGGTGGGGAAGGAGACAGTAGGTTGGGGAGTTGCAGAAGCTCCAGTGATGGTGAGGCGGTAGCTCCAGTAGTGGTGAGGAGGCAGCGGGGATCATAGCAGGCTGTTAGCTTTCCTGAAGAGATGGGTTTTCAGGTTCCGTTTGAAGGATCTGATTGTGGTTGATAGTCGGATGTGTTGGGGCAAAGCATTCCAAAGGATGGGGGCTATTCAGGAGAAGTCTTGGAGGCAGTTGGGTGAGGAGCGAATAAGAGTGGAGGAGAGAAGGAGGTCTTGGGATGACCGGAGATTATGTGAGGGAAGGTATCGGGAGATTAGTTCAGAGACATATGGGGGAAACAGGTTATAGATGGCCTTGTAGGTCAGTATTAGTAATATGAATTGGATACGCTGAGGGAATGGGAGCCAGTGAAGAGATTTGCAGAGGGGAGAAGCGGAGGAGTAGAGAGGAGAGAGATGAATTAGTCTGGCGGCAGAGTTAAGGATGGACTGGAGAGGTGCGAGGGTGTTAGCAGGGAGGCCACAGAAAAGGATGTTGCACTAGTCGAGGCGGGAGATGATGAGGGCATATACAAGCATTTTAGTAGAATGAGGGTTGAGGAAGGGACAGATTGCTGAAATATTTTTGAGCTGGAGGCGACAGGAGGTGGAGAGAGCTTGGATGTGCGGTTTGAAGGACAGGGCAGAGTCAAGGGTTACTCCGAGGCAGCGGACCTCTGGTACGGGGGAAAGTGTGATGTCATCAATTGTTATTGATAAGTTGGGTAAGGAAGATCTGTGAGATGGGGAAAATGATAAGTTCAGATTGTCTACATTGAGTTTGAGGAGAAGAAGGAGGATATGGCTGATAGACACTCTGGGATTCTGGACAGCAGAGAGGTGACGTCTGGGCCAGAGAGGTAGATCTGAGTATCATCGGCATAAAGGTAGTACTGGAATCCATGGGACTTTATGAGTTGCCCCAGGCCAAGTGTATAGATTGAGAAGAGTAGGGGTCCTAGAACAGAGCCTTGAGGGACTCCAACAGAGAGATGGTGGGATGAAGAGGTAGTGTGGGAGTGGGAGACGCTGAATGTGCGGTTGGAAAGGTATGAGGAGATCCAGGATAGGGCGAGGTCTTTGATGCCAAAGGAGGAGAGGATCTGTAGTACGAGGCAGTGGTCAACTGTGTCGAAAGCAGCGGACAGGACTAGAAGGAGGAGTATAGAGTATTGCCCGTTTGCTTTAGCTGTAAGTAGGTCTTTTGTAATTTTGGTCAGTGCTGTCTTAGTGGAATGATGGGGATGGAAACCAGATTGTAGATTGTCAAAGAGCAAGTTAGATGAGAGGTGGGAGGAAAGGTCAGCATGGAAATGCTGTTGCAGGAGTTTAGAAGCAAATGGGAGTGATATTGGGCAATAGCGAGACATGGCTGTTGGGTCGAGAGTTGGCTTTTTAAGGATAGGCGTGATTGTGGCATGTTGGAAAGCAGAAGGGAAGGTACCAGAAGTAAGTGATAGGCTGAAGAGGTGGGTTAAGGATGGGATAAGAGTGGTGGCAAGGTTGGGGAGGAGGTGGGATGGGGTCGAGTGCACAAGTGGTGAGGTGTCATTTGGAGAGAAGATGAGCAAGCTCCCCTTCAGTGATATCGCATAAGGAGGTTATGGAGTTTGGGCATTGGTATGGTATACAAAGGGGTTGTAGTGGTTGAATAATAAAGACTTGCCGTGTTTGGTCTATCTTGTTTTTGAAGTGCGCAGTGAAGTCCTTGGCAAAGATTAGGGAAGTTGGAGGGGGCAGTGGTGGGCAGAGGAGGGAGTTAAAAGTATTTAAAAACTGTTTGGGGTTGTGGGAGAAGGAAGATACAAGAGATGTAAAGTAGGCCTGTTTAGTAGACGTGAGGGCAGATTTGAATGCAAGTGTTGCTTGTTTGAGTGCAGCGAAGTCATCTTGGGAATGCATTTTCTTCCAGCGCTGTTCAGCAATTCTGGATGCTTGCCGAAGCTTTTAGTGATGTTATTGTGCCAGGGTTGTCTATTGATTCGTCACACTCTGCTATGCATGACAGGGGCGACTGAGTCGATGGCTGATGCAAGAGTGGCATTGTAGAATCTAGTGGCAGTGTCTGTGTCGTGGAGTGAAGATATGGAGGACAGTGGTAGGATAGAGTCAGAGAGTATGTGAGTGTCTAGATGTGCAAGGTTTTTGCGGGGGTGCGCATGTTGCTGGACATGGGTGACAGGTGAGGAGGACAGGGATGTGAAAGAGAGTAGATGGTGGTCAGATAGAGGGAGAGGGGAGGTTGTGAAGTTAGATAGGGAGCAGAGATGGGTGAAGACCAGGTCTAATGTGTGTCAGTCTGTGTGGGTGGCTGAAGAGGGCCACTGAGTAAGTCCAAAAGATGAAGTGAGCTACAGTAGTTTTGCGACTGCTGACTGGTGGGTGTCAATGGGGATGTTGATGTGGGTGTCAATGGGCCCACTCCTCCACCATGCCTGTTGCCAGTGCAAGGAGTATGGGTGAAGGGGAGGCCACCATAGCATAGTGCAGCAAGGGAGGCGGTGTCGTAGAGTGTCAGCCATGTTTCAGTGAGGCCAAGGAAGGGAAAATTGCGAGAGGTAAAGAGGTCGTGAATCACATGGAGTTTATTGCAGATGGAGCAGGCATTCCAGAGTGATCCCAAGAGAGGGAGCAAGGTGGTGGGCATCAGGGACACCGATTTGAGGTGAGAAAGATTTCGGGTGTTTGTGTTGGTTTGGGAACGATAGAAGGGGTAATAATGGGAGGTATGAGCTGTGGGGGTCCAGGGTTGAGAGATATGTTGCCAGCAGTGAGGAGAAGCAGAGAGAGGCAGAGCAGGTGGGAGGAGGAGGAGAGTGGGCGATTACTTTTGTGTCTTATTAGGAGAGATCTGAGGATGAGGAGGAGGTCAGCGGATGAGGTCAGGTGGGGGGCAAGAGGAAAGGAGAGATTATTACTTGGTTAGAAGGTTCTGGGGTCTGTGGATAGTGAAGGAGAGTCAGGAGTAATGTGTGATGTCATGTGTGACTGGATACACTGCCTCCAGCAGGGCGAATTTCTGTAACACCCATGAACCTGGATACACCGCCTCCAGCAGGGCGAATTTAAACAGAGTTAAAGGAAACACAGAGGAAACCGTTACAATGGAGGGCCCTGCAATAGGGAACGGGGACGTGGAGACCTCCTGCACTCCCCTGAGTCAGTGTCCCTACACTCCTGACGATCCCTAGGCAGGTTCCGCACCTGGCGACGAGCTGGATACCTCAAATCCCTAGCTCGCCCTGCACCTATCCCTTTCTAGTGAATTGGACAGTGTAGAAACTAATCCCACCACTGCACTAATACACACACAAGGAAAGTAACAAACAGGGAAAAACACCACTTAGCTTAGCTCTGTTACTATTGCTCCCAGCAACAGAGTACGACACCAAAGTTCAACTTCACCCCTGAAGCTCGACACCTGAATTCAGCTTCCGCCTGAAGCTATTACACCAAAGCTCCCCTGAGCGGCAAAGAACTCCTCTCTGTCGTTCTTTCCTTCACCAGACTTGGTTGGAAATGAGCAACATCACAAACAGTGCATGAGACCACCTGCTACTCCTTTATAGGTAGCAGCCAAGGAATCACACCTGCTTCATAATCACGTGCAATAACACTAGCGGCCACCGGGGGCAACTAAACTAAAGTAAACAGAGTGCAATGACCCTAACGGCCACCGGGGGCAAAACTAGAACTAAAACAACCACAGTGTAAAGACCCTAATGGCCACCAGGGGCAAAGCTAACTTCAAGAAAACAACTTAAAGGAAAAAAAAGGTTACTTGTGCAAAATCTGTCATAATCCAACCTGAATCATGACATAATGGAGGCAAAACCATTAGAGCATATTTCAGTATGGTAAGAATAAGTGTGGAGCTAACAGAAAGAAATTTTGTATATTTTAACAGAGGTTAGGCGTACCTTCTGGTCACTTCTGGCTCATGTCTGGCATATGTCTGATGTTATCCATAAAAAAGACATCATTGCAAACGACAGCCCAAGGTCTAGACAGCCCTGTGCCTCTGAATTTATGGCAACTTAACAGCACATGAAAAGGCCAAGGTGTCATCAGAAAGGAGGAGCAACAGGAAGGCTGGACACAGACACAGGAGATGATTAATTAGAAGTCAGAAGAGAAAATGCAAAGGGAGATTGATTCACATGGACAGATAAGGCCAAATTGTGTGTTAGAATCAAGGAAATAAGGTGAGAAAGGAGTCAGCGGACATACCAGTAATAGAGCGATACAGGGATTCTTGTCATCGGTCTTTGCGTTATATTCTGCCCCCACCCCCAGAATTTATGCTAATAATTGCCTCTCAAACCCGTTCCCCATTTCGAATGGAACAAGACAGGGGTGCCCTTTGTCACCCTTGCTTTTTGTATTAGCGATAGAGCCACTGGCTGAAAAGATCAGATCCAATAAGAATATTGCAGGATTTGATTTCCCCTCCCGTCATTTTAAAATTGGACTATTTGCCAACAACCTCTTTTTGACCCTACTGGACCCCTTGAAATCCATCAGAGCACTTGCTGCAGACTTGGAAATGTTTTCAAGGGCCTCTTATTTCAAGATTAACTCTCACAAGTCAAAATTCTTGACCCTCAACATGACTAAAACGGAAATCGAGGAGCTAAAGAGAAGTACTGAGTTTGCCTGGGAAGATAAAGGGTTAGTTTATCTTGGAATCACTTTAGCTAGTTCTATCCAAGCAACTGTCAAAGCAAATCTAAGTGGGATCCTTGCAACTGTCTCTCAGGATATTTCCTTTTTCAGGCAAATTGAACACTCTATGTTTGGTAGAGTGATGGTTGTGAAATCCATGATTCTGCCCAAAATACTATATTTTTTCGGACGCTCCTGATCACTGTCCCATTTCAATCCATACAAAATTTGCAAAACCTGCTAAAATCATTCGTGTGGAATGACAGGAGGCCTAGAGTGTCAGCAGAAATTCTATATCAACATAAGATTAGAGGAGGTACAGTACGAGCATGCCTAACCTGCATGCATACTACTCGGCCTTATTAATTAAGCAGAGCTGGTACTGGCTCAACAATAAACTCTCTCAGAAATCTGGAGTAATTTAGGTATTAAAAAATAAAAAACATACACAATGGGTCTTATTTTCTCACATTCAGCTAAATAAAAGCCAAATATAATGTCTCTTCCTCTGAATTTATATCTTACTTAATGCTGAAAGATAAGGTACAAAAAATCCTATTAGGCAAAGCATTTAATTATGAAATTGTGTCTTCACTGCTGTGCAGCCTAAATAATAAAAATACCTGGAGCTTAACCCCTTCACCCCCAAGGGTGGTTTGCACGTTCATGACCGGGCCAATTTTTACAATTCTGACCACTGTACCTTTATGAGGTCATAACTCTCGAACGCTTCCATGGATCCCGGTGATTCTGACATTGTTTTCTCGTGACATATTGTACTTCATGTTAGTGGTAAAATTTCATTCAAATAACTTGCGTTTATTTGTGAGAAAAACGGAAATTTGACGAAAATTTTGAAAATTTCGCAATTTTCCAACTTTGAATTTTTATGCCCTTAAATCACAGAGATACGGCACACAAAAAACTTGATAACTAACATTTCCCACATGTTTACTTTACATCAGCACAATTTTGGAACCAAAATTTTTTTTTGTTAGGAAGTTATAAGGGTTAAAAGTTGACCAGCGATTTCTCATTTTTACAATACCATTTTATTTTTAGGACCACATCACATTTGAAGCCACTTTGAGGGGTCTATATGATAGAAAATACCCAAAAGTGACACCATTCTAAAAACTGCACCCCTTAAGGTGCTCAAAACCACATTCAAGAAGTTTATTAACCCTTTAGGTGCGTCACAGGAATTTTTTTGAATATTTAAAAAAAAATGAACATCTAACTTTTTTTCATAAAAAAAATACTTCAGGTTCAATTTTTTTTATTTTACCAAGGGTAACAGGAGAAATTGAACTGCAAAAGTTATTGTGCAATTTGTCCTGAGTACGCAGATACCTGATATGTGGGGGGAACGACTGTTTCGGCGCATGGCAGAGCTCAGAATGGAAGGAGCGCCGTTTGACTTTTTCAATGCAAAATTGGCTGGAATTCAGATCGGACGCCATGTCACGTTTGGAGAGTCCCTGATGTACCTAAACAGTGGAAACCCCCTACAAGTGACCCCATTTTGGAAACTAGACCCCCCAAGGAACTTATCTAGATATGTGGTGAGAACTTTGAACCCACAAGGGCTTTACAGAAGTTTATAACGTACAGCGGTACAATTAAAAAATCATATTTTTTCCACAAAAATGATCTTTTCACCCCAATTTTTATTTTCCCAAGGGTAACAGGACCCTAAAAGTTATTGTGCAATTTGTCCTGAGTACGCTGATACCCCACATGTGGGGGTAAACCACTATTTGGGCGCATGGCAGAGCTCGGAAGGGAAGCAGCGCCATTTGACGTTTTTGGCTGGAATTGAGATCGGACACCATGTCGCGTTTGGAAAACCCCTGATGTACCAAAACAGTGGAAACCCCCCACAAATGACACCATTTTGGAAACTAGACCCCCTAAGGAACTTATCTAGATGTGTGGTGAGAACTTTGAACCCCCATGGGCTTCACAGAAGTTTATAACATAAAGCCATACAATTAAAAAATCATATTTTTTCAACAAAAATGATCTTTTCACCCTCAATTCTTATTTTTCCAAGGGTAACAGGACCCTAAAAGTTATTGTGCAATTTGTCCTGAGTACGCTGATACCCCACATGTGGGGGTAAACCACTATTTGGGCGCATGGCAGAGCTCGGAAGGGAAGCAGCGCCATTTGACGTTTTTGGCTGGAATTGAGATCGGACACCATGTCGCGTTTGGAAAACCCCTGATGTACCAAAACAGTGGAAACCCCCCACAAATGACACCATTTTGGAAACTAGACACCCTAAGGAACTTATCTAGATGTGTGGTGAGAACTTTGAACCCCCATGGGCTTCACAGAAGTTTATAACATAAAGCCATACAATTAAAAAATCATATTTTTTCCACAAAAATGATCTTTTCACCCTCAATTCTTATTTTTCCAAGGGTAACAGGACCCTAAAAGTTATTGTGCAATTTGTCCTGAGTACGCTGATACCCCACATGTGGGGGTAAACCACTATTTGGGGGCATGGCAGAGCTCGGAAGGGAAGCAGCGCCATTTGACGTTTTTGGCTGGAATTGAGATCGGACACCATGTCGCGTTTGGAAAACTCCTGATGTACCAAAACAGTGGAACCCCCCACAAATGACACCATTTTGGAAACTAGACCCCCTAAGGAACTTATCTAGATGTGTGGTGAGCACTTTGACCCCCCCCAGTGCTTCACAGAAGTTTACAACGCCCGGGCGTGAAAATAAAAAATTCGTATTTTTTCCACAAACATGATCTTTTAGTCACCATTTTTTTATTTTCCCAAGGGTACCAGGAGAAATTGGACCCCAAAAGTTGTTGTCCAATTTGTCCTGAGTATGCTGATACCCCATATGTGGGAGAAAACTACTGTATGGGCACACGTCGGGGCTCGGAAGGGAAGTAGTGACGTTTTGGAATGCAGACTTTGATGGAATGGTCTGCGGGTGTGATATTGCCTTTGGAGAGCCCCTAATGTACCTAAACAGTGGAAACCCCCCACAAATGACACCATTTTGTAAACTAGACCCCCCAAGGAACTTATCTAGATGTGTGGTGAGCACTTTGACCCCCCCAGTGCTTCACAGAAGTTTACAACGCCCGGGCGTGAAAATAAAAAATTCGTATTTTTTCCACAAACATGATCTTTTAGTCACCATTTTTTTATTTTCCCAAGGGTACCAGGAGAAATTGGACCCCAAAAGTTGTTTTCCAATTTGTCCTGAGTACGCTGCTACCCCATATGTGGGAGAAAACTACTGTATGGGCACACGTCAGGGCTCGGAAGGGAAGTAGTGATGTTTTGGAATGCAGACTTTGATGGAATGGTCTGCGGGTGTCATGTTGCCTTTGGAGAGCCCCTAATGTACCTAAACAGTGGAAACCCCCCACAAATGACACCATTTTGTAAACTAGACCCCCCAAGGAACTTATCTAGATGTGTGGTGAGCACTTTGACCCCCCCAGTGCTTCACAGAAGTTTACAACGCCCGGGCGTGAAAATAAAAAATTCGTATTTTTTCCACAAACATGATCTTTTAGTCACCATTTTTTTATTTTCCCAAGGGTACCAGGAGAAATTGGACCCCAAAAGTTGTTGTCCAATTTGTCCTGAGTACGCTGACACCCCATATGTGGGAGAAAACTACTGTATGGACACACGTCGGGGCTCGGAAGGGAAGCAGTGACGTTTTGGAACGCAGACTTTGATGGAATGGTCTGCGGGTGTCATGTGCGTTTGGAGAGCCCCTGATGTACCTAAACTATTGAAACTCCCCACAAGTGACCCCATTTTGGACACTAGACCCCCCACGGAACTTATCTAGATGTGTGGTGAGCACTTTGAACCCCCAAGTGCTTCACAGAAGTTTATAACACTCGGACGTGAAAATAAAAAAATCATTTTTTTTCCACAAAAATGATATTTTTGCCCCCAATTTTTTATTTTCCTAAGGGTAACAGGAGAAATTGGACCCCAAAAATTGTTTTGCAATTTGTCCTGAGTAGGCTGATACCCTACATGAGGGGGTAAAACACTGTTTGGGCGCATAGCAGAGCTTGGAAGGGAAGGAGCACCATTTGACTTTTTCAACTCAGAATTGGCTGGAATTGAGATCAGACGCCATGTTGCATTTGGAGAGCCCCTGATGTGCCCAAACAGTGGAAACCCCCAATTCTAACTCCAACCCGAACCCCAACACGCCCCTAACCCTAGCCCTAACCCTAGCCCTAACCCTAGCCCTAACCCTAGCCCTAACCCTAACCCTAGCCCTAACCCTAACCCTAGCCCTAACCCTAACCCTACCCCAACACACCCCTAGCCCTAACCCTAGCCCTAACCCTAATGGAAAAATGGAAATAAATACATTTTTTTTATTTTATTATTTTTCCCTAACTAAAGGGGTGATAACGGGGGGTTTGATTTACTATTTATGGCGGTTTTTATGTTTGGCGGCTGTCGCACGCTAAAAGATGCTTTTTATTGTAAAAATAGTTTTTGCATCACCACATATTGAGAGCTATAATTTTTCCGTATTTTGACCCACCGAGTCATGTGAGGTCTTATTTTTTGCGGGACGAGTTGACGTTTTTATTGGTACCATTTTCGGGCACGTGAAATTTTTTGATCGCTTTTTATTCCGATTTTTGGGACGCAGAATGAACAAAAACCAGCGTTTCATGAATTTCTTTTGGGGGGGCTGCGTTTACACCGTTCCGCGTGCGGTAAAATTGATAAAGCGGTTTTATTCTTCGGGTCAGTACGGTTACAGCGATACCTCATTTAGGTCGTTTTTTTATGTTTTTGTCGGTTTTATGCAATGAAAACTATTTTATATAAAAAATAATTATTTTTGCATCGCTTTATTCTGCGAGTTATAACTTTTTTATTTTTTTGCTGATGATGCTGTGTGGTGGCTTGTTTTTTGCGGGACAAGATGACGTTTTCAGCGGTACCATGCATATTTATATGCGTCTTTTTGATCTCGCGTTATTGCACTTTTTGTTTGGCGGTATGATAATAAATCATTATTTTTTGCTTCGTTTTTTATTTTTATTTTTTAAGGGGTTCGCTAAAGGGGTTAACTAATGGGACAGTTTTATAGGGCAGGTCGTTACGGACGCGGCGATACCTAATATGTGTACTTTTATTGTTTTTTTTTTTTATTATTTTAAAAAAATGAATTTATTGGGGAATATTTTTTTTTTTTTTACTAATTTATTTGGCGATTTTTTTTAATTTATTTTTACACTTTTTTTTTAATTTTTTTTTACTTTATTACATAGTCCCAGGTGGGACATCACTGTCCTGTGACAGATCGCTGATCTGTCACATCACAGATCACTGTGACAGATCAGCAATCTGTCACAGGCAGTGCACAAGGCTTCCTCATGCCTGCGCTTTGCAGGCACTGAGGAAGCCAGCTTCCCCAGGCCCCCGAAGGCCCCCGTCGCCATCTTGGATTCGGGGGCCTGGAGGATAGGAGCCCCCCGCAGCAGCGCTGCACATTGCGCTGCCGTGGGGGGCTCAGGGAAGCACGGAGGGAGCCCCCTCCCTGCCGATGCTTCCCTTTAACTCCCGGTACACCGCGATCGCGTTTGATCGCGGTGTGCAAGGGGATAATGTGTCGGGGGCGGTCCGTGACCGCCCCTGACACATTGTGCCGGGTGTCAGCTGTGATAATCAGCTGACACCCGGCCGCGATCAGCGGCGCTCACCACGTGGGCGCCGCTGATCGCGGTAGACGTACTATCCCGTCCCCGGTCATACGGGCCCGGGTACCGTGGACGGGATAGTACGTCTCATGTCAGGAAGGGGTTAAGGAATATATACTCCTCTTTCATCAGAGAGGAACTCTCTTGCAAGAACATATATTTTTAAGGAGATGGGAGCCCGACCTTGGGACTGTTGTTTTGATTGAGCAATGGGACATCGCCATAAAAAATACGTATAAATCTACCATATCAATGACTCTTCACGAGTCTTATTTCAAACTACTTACCAGGTGGTATCTCACACCATCAGACTCTCCCATTATCTACCAATGTCCTTTTTTTGGGACGCCTAATCTTTTGCTTCTAGCAACTAAGATTTTATAATTAGGTCCAATTTTTTGTGTTGTGTTTGTAAAATGAATGTTTTCAAAACAGGAAATCATGTCATTGTCATTTTTAATTGAATATTCTTCCACCCAGAGAGCTTTCAAAGCACCTATTTTCGAGGTTTTTTAAAAATTAGGATCATAAGCTGAAATTATTATTTAAAATCACGGTTCTGTGATCACAAAGTTATTAGAACTATTGTTTATACTTGAAGGAAGATATATAATGCAATGGCTTTTATACATAACCCTAAATCATTTACAACTGATATGGCAGGCAGAGGTCTTTTAGTTTAATTTCTTCCTTCTTACCAGGTAGTCTGGAAATCCCTCACCTTTGCTTTGTGAAACCTGATATCTCAGCTGTACTGGAGACACTCAGGAGAACAGACCCTGTAACTTGCTGGCTTGTCAGACATTGTTTATGATGACATCACAGTATATAAGGTTGGTATTTTATGTTTTTATTCATTACAATTGTTTATTTAGCTTGTTTTATGAATGGATAGTGAAATGTGAAATATATTTATTTCATTTTGAAAACTAGACCCCCTAAGGAACTTATCTAGATGTGAGTTGAGCACTTTGAACCCCCAAGGGCTTCACAGAAGTTTATAATGCCAGGGCATGAAAATAAAAAAATCGTATTTTTTCCACAAACATGATCAATTAGTCCCCAATTTTTTTATTTTCCCAAGGGTAACAGGAGAAATTGAACCCCAAAAGTTGTTGTCCAATTTGTCCTGAGTACGCTGACGCCCCACATGTGGGAGAAAACTACTGTATGGACACACGTCGGGGCTCGGAAGGGAAGCAGTGACGTTTTGGAATGCAGTCTTTGAGGGAATGTTCTGCGGGTGTCATGTTGCCTTTGGAGAGCCCCTAATGTACCTAAACAGTGGAAACCCCCCACAAATGACCCCATTTTGGAAACTAGACCCCCTAAGGAACTTATCTAGATGTGTGGTGAGCACTTTGAACCCCCAAGGGCTTCACAGAAGTTTATAATGCCAGGGCATGAAAATAAAAAAATCGTATTTTTTCCACAAACATGATCAATTAGTCCCCAATTTTTTTATTTTCCCAAGGGTAACAGGAGAAATTGAACCCCAAAAGTTGTTGTCCAATTTGTCCTGAGTACGCTGACGCCCCACATGTGGGAGAAAACTACTGTATGGACACACGTCGGGGCTCGGAAGGGAAGCAGTGACGTTTTGGAATGCAGACTTTGAGGGAATGTTCTGCGGGTGTCATGTTGCCTTTGGAGAGCCCCTAATGTACCTAAACAGTGGAAACCCCCCACAAATGACCCCATTTTGGAAACGAGACCCCCTAAGGAACTTATCTAGATGTGTGGTGAGCACTTTGAACCCCCAAGGGCTTCACAGAAGTTTATAATGCCCGGGCATGAAAATAAAAAAATCGCATTTTTTCCACAAACATGATCAACTAGTCCCCAATTTTTTCATTTTCCCAAGGGTAACAGGAGAAATTGGACACCAAAAGTTGTTGTCCAATTTGTCATGAGTACGCTGACACCCCATATGTGGGAGAAAACTACTGTATGGACACACGTCGGGGCTCGGTAGGGAAGCAGTGACGTTTTGGAATGCAGACTCTGATGGAATGGTCTGCGGGTGTCATGTGCGTTTGGAGAGCCCCTGATGTACCTAAACTATTGAAACTCCCCACAAGTGACCCCATTTTGGACACTAGACCCCCCACGGAACTTATCTAGATGTGTGGTGAGCACTTTGAACCCCCAAGTGCTTCACAGAAGTTTATAACGCTCGGACGTGAAAATAAAAAAATCATTTTTTTCCACAAAAATGATATTTTTGCCCCAAATTTTTTATTTTCCTAAGGGTAACAGGAGAAATTGGACCCCAAAAATTGTTTTGCAATTTGTCCTGAGTAGGCTGATACCCTACATGTGGGGGTAAAACACTGTTTGGGTGCATG